>NW_020837951.1:30653333-30665058 GCF_003676395.1 Aethalodelphis obliquidens | reverse complement strand
ATATCCTCTCTTTTTTGGATTTCCTTCCCATTTAGGTCACCACAGAGTTTCATGGACCTTCTTTAAGGGACCATCCCAAGAATGAATTGTCCATGAACCAAAGATGTCTCCTCTCCTCTCCTCTCCTCTCCTCTCCTCTCCTCTCCTCTCTCTTCTTGTCTTCTGGAAAACAAACCGCTTGGCTCCTGGGCAGCTTAGCTTTAAATTGGAAAATGCAGCCTTGCTTGGCCAAACAACAGTATCACAGCCTCCCCACTGCTCAGAACAGCTTGTGACATACACCCCTGCAGGCAAGACCATAAAGGGCTGTCTAACATCCTGGAACCACCAGTCCCCAAAAGGACTTTCCTGTGCAACTTCTTTAGAATTCTAGACTGTGGGACCTATCTTTTCTTCTCCGGCAGTTTCTCACCCTGGACTTGAACTTTTGCTTCGTTTCTCTCCATTTAATTAGTGACCCCATCTCTTAGAAGAGATCATTAGAAACCCACGGTGGCCCTGGAGATGCGAATCAGAACAGAATTCAAAGGGAAATAGAGGGACCAATGACTTGGAAGTCTGAAAGAACACTCTAGTCCCTCTGACCTTCATAACATAACAAGTTCCCTTCTAGGCCACTTTACAGAGGCCCCAATTCAAACAGGTGCTCCTATATACCTCTTCTCCCTGTTCATCTCAAATTAAAAAAAAAACTAGATTGAAGCCAGTTCTTGCATGGTTCTGATTATGTCTCACCTAGATGATGGTGGCCCCTCGTAAGGCTTGCTAACTCTGGTTTCACCCACCCACACCCCTCTTACACTCTGTAAGCCAAACCAAATGGAGAGAATCTAATATCCTTAGCTTGCATTCAACAACCCAGCCCCAGTCCTCTAGCGATACCCAATGCTATTTTCATCTCCTACATGCTGGCCAAACTTGCCTAACCGTAATTCCAGACCGTAGGTATGGTCGGGGCTGTTCTACTCCATACTTTGCTCATTCCAGTCCTAATGCCTAGAAATCCATCCTGGGCGTGTTGATCACTTACCTGTCCTCACTGGTCCACCTCAGATATCATCAATGGAAACAGCCTCTCCTTCCTATGAATTCTCATCAATGATATCATTTTATAAATAGACTGCATTTGACTGCATTTGCATTCGTACTAGGTTGTAAGCTACTGGCTGTCAATGACTGACTTGTATTTGCATCACTCAAAGCCTACGGCTTTGCACTTAGTATTAAATAAAACCTCATTGATGGGTGAATGGACAAAATGGCACCTCTTCTCAATGCCTGTCTTCAAAATAGTTTAGTAAAAAGGCATTACGGTACTAGGTACATCAGAGCCTTTCCAAAATGCGGCTCATTTTAGAACAGACTTTAACATAGTACAAGTTTACCTTAAATCTTATCAATGGGCATTTTTCATTGGAACGGTGTGAAAGACCATAATAAAACAATCTTTACCTTTAATATAGTCCTATAACACAGATCATAACATCATTATAAATTTTGTTAACTGCAATTACTTTTGAAATTATAGTTGAAATTTTATAACCAGAGCCAGATACAGGAGAAACACTCAGTCCCCAACTTAATATGGTTGGACTTAAGATTTTTCGACTTTACAATGGTGTGAAAGCCATTCAGCAGAAACCGTACTTCGAATTGTGATCTTTTCCTGGGCTAACATATGAGGTATAGTACTCTTGTGATACTGGGCAGGGTACTGAGCTGCAGCTCGCAGAGGGCCGCGTGATCGCAAGGGTAAACAACTGATACACTTATAACCATTTTGTACCCATACAACCATTCTGTTTTTCACAGTCAGTACAGTATTAAATAAATTACCTGAGATAGTCAACACTTTATTATAAAATAGGCTTTGTGTTAAGTGACTTTGCCCAACTGTAGGCTAATTGTAAGTGTTCTGAGCATGTTTAAGGTAGGCTAAGCTAAGCTACAATGTTCAGTAGGTTAGGTAAATTAAATGCATTTTTGACAGGATATTTTCAGTTTATGATGAGTTTATCAGGATGGAATTCTACCAGGATATTTTCAGTTTACGATGGGTTTATCAGGATGGAATTCTACCATAAAGCAAGGAAGACCTGTACTTAATTATATTTAAGATCACATTCACTACTTTTTAATTAAGAGCAATTCAGCATGTTCTCTGCCTATTTTCTCCCCAGACTTTAAGCTGAGCACAACACTGCCTGAGGGGCAACGTTTACTACCTTTAAGCATTTCTGACGGGGAGGTGTGTGTGTGTGCGTGTGCGTGTGCGTGTGCGCGTGCGTGCACACGCATACTTCTGGTTCTTGCTCCGATGCTTCAAGGTTTCAGTTTCATGGAGCATCAAAACCTCATTTCCTTCTAGCCTTTGATTTTATTGAAAGAAACATTAACTCACTGCTTCATAATTAAGAAAAGCTCTTTGTGCCTGCTACTTCCCGCTTTGTTTTTTTCTTTTTCCTGGTATAAAATTAGGGGTCAACAATATCAACAATTGAAAAAGAAATTAGGGAAACACCCTGCTGGTTTGGGCGCTGTCTTCCTATTAAGTAGTTCTCCTGGTGGTGGCCCATCCGATGGTCCTAGGTACTCCTTCCCATCAGCTATTTCGACATTCATATGCTTTCTGCTTTCTTCCAACTGTCTCAGGTCACCTGCTGAGCTTTGCAGTCTGCATCATCCTTGTGCTCTTTGTTTATAGAAGATCAGTCTCTAACAGAGACAGCTTACTTTTAGGTAGACTTGGACTCTTTTTTTCCAACTTAAACTTTTAACTTTAAGGCATATACCTTTTAAAGCAACAATCTAAAGCAATTTTTTTTTAACAGTCAAAAGACCCCAGAGGTAGAATCCAGCTGAATAATTTCCCCTTTCAGTTTTACATTTTGAAATGTGTTCTGGCTTACATTTTGATTTCTAGGACTTTCAGACACTTCACTTTTCATTGTTCTTTGGGTCCAAGGTATAGAGGGTCAAAACTGGTTGGGGTGGGCAGAAGGGCTTGACCCAAGACCTACATTAGTACCATATTGTTCAGTTCATGCACGACCTGGAAAGGATTGACCAAGACCTAGATTAGGACTGCGTCAGGAGTAAGGAATGGACCCAGAGCAAATGTGAAATCAAACGATGGAGCTGAATGGCTGAGGCACACTGTTAGTGTCAGCATTTACTGTGTACCTACTATGTGCTTGGCACTGTGCAAAGTACAAAAGTTGCAGTGCTGAGCAAGACAGACAAACATTCCTAGAAAAGGAATAGATATTAAACAATTACACAATAAATACTCTGAAGGTGCATGATAGTGTGTAATAGAACTGAACCAGTCAGGGCAATTAAGGAAACTTACCCATTGAAAATGGCATTTAACTGCAGATCTGAAGGAAGAGCAAATAATGGAGGAGGAAAGAGTTCTCCAAGATGTAGTACATGAGAGGTGAGAAAGAGCTTGGCATGTTGCAGAAACTGAGTGAGTGGCTGGAGTGCCAAGAGGCTGGGGATGGGCATGGGGTGGAGATGGTTGCAAAATGGGACTGGAACAGTCTAAAAGTTATAACAAGCTCAGACATTAGCCAGGCAATCTTGTGCCTTAGCTGTGAGAGGTCCAGCAACAGGGATCCTAGATGCAAGGGGACATGGCTGTCTGCAGACTATCCATTCAGGCTTAGGGCTGAAGTATGAACCAGGCATACTTGTAGGTTCAAAGGACTCACCTAGATAAATGAGCATCTATCTGAGTCCTAGTTACTGAGTGCAGTCCACATAGGACTGCAGGCTTGGAAAGAGACTGAGGTATGAGAGTGAGTCATCAGATTTAAGCAGTAGGAACAAAGCCAATGGCTGGTCATAGAGACCAGGCCAATGTAATACGGGAGCCCAGAGGGAACCTGGAACTATCCCCGGGTCTGAAAAGCCACTCAAGAACAATGTGGGGCCCTGGTACCTTCACAGGGCCCCAGAGTCTTTATTTTGTAAAGATTTGACTGAACTCTAGATTTTCCTGGATCGTGGGTCTCACGCTCTTTGTATCTCTCTGCCTTATTCTGGGCTGACTCAAGGGCTGAGCCATGGATCTAGCTGTGAGACACTGTGGAAGGGAGAGACTGGACCAAAAGGTGGGGGGGTGTCAATGCTACTCTCCTATAATGTGGGGCTTTCACACTGTCATTCTTTACAAGCTTTGAAAAGCATCTTTATAAGCTTTGAAAAGCATCTCTGAAATTGAACAGAGTAAAGCATTTCTCTTGAAAGCCTGAGTAGTACTGTCCTAAATCCCACACCATCTTGTGATGAAATCTCTTTTGCACTCATCTACAATCTCTTTCGATTTTTTCCTATCTCTTAATGTTTCAGTTGCTTTTAAAAAAAAAATACATAGTTAGGTTTCCCAGCTTTGGGAAATTAAATGCACACTGTGATCCTGGTTGGAGGTAATGCACTGAATAGAAATGATCCAGAACAGTGAGGGGTAGGTCAGTGCCACCAAGGAAGTTAATGCCTCTTTAACACGGGTTAAAGATGAGCTGGATTTGGGGATTACGGCTCACCCTGAGTACTGGGGAACAAAATGAAGTGTAACTCTCACAACTCATTTTTCACCTTTTAATTTTCCCTTTTCTACTCCAATCCCCACCCCCCTTACCTCCAATTAAGATGTAGATCACATAGAAATAAGCCCTATTTTTCCCCTTGCTAGACATAATCTCATTTCAATCTTACACCAACCCAATTTTGAGGAAATCCTAGAAAGTTTGTGTTGTAAAACTCATGTCAGGGGTGCCTTTGATGTGCCCTGGGTCGTGGATTACGCAACATATTCTTGCTTCTGGGGCCCCGTGACACCAGGGAAAAGCACATCACTCAGTGGCCCAGAATCTCAATAAATACTTGGTATCCTGCAACCGACAAAGAAAAAACAACTCTCTAGGGATACTTTTGGTCCCTGGATGAGAAATGTTTTAATATTGGAGTTATTAGTTAACCCAAACTAAAGTCTTCTGCCTGCTATCTGGTGAGTTAGGTGTCTTTTAACTTGGGTTGGTGGGAACAGAAAGTATTCTTAGTCTCCTGTGAGCCCTGATGATGATTTTTCTCTAATCCTTTTGGATGGTTTCACTCCCGGCCTTAGCTAGTTTCTCCCATGCTCATCAGTACTCTGCTGAAGACTCGAGGGGACTCTCTGCAGGGCAACCCAACTCCATCTGTGCAGAATTCTCTCTGGTTCTCTGCCTTGTGAACTCCAGTCCCTTGGGCCTCCCCACATTCCCATCTCTGTCTATTCAACTCAGGGAGGTCACGGGAGGTTCTTCTGGGTTCCCCTCTCTGTGCCGTGTACTGGAGACTCTCTCCAGGCAGTAAGCTAGGGCAATTGTAGGGCTTTCCTCTGTTTGTTCCCATCTTTCAGGGATCACTGCCCTTTATTGCCTCACATCCAGTGCCTTGAATACCATCGGCTCATTTATTTTGTCTGTATCTTTTAGTTGTGCCAGGCATGAAATCCAGTCTTAGTTACTTTCACTTGGCTGAAAGCAAAATCCCTCCAGGGCTATTTTAAGGTTGTTTAACCTTGTTTTTGACACTTTTTGAGGCCCCACTCCATATGAAGATAAACACATAATGAGTGATCTGACAGTAAATCTTTATTTTGCATGAAAAGATTTTTACGGCTCTTCTTTTGAAACTATTAATTTACAATTATTTAAAGTTTCTTAGCAAAGGAATTTTTAGAATTAAGAATTTCACCTACAAATCACTTTCAAATTAATTGTTAACACTAAATTGAGTAAAGAAATTGCAAGAATTTTACATTTTTAGGTATACACTTACATAGTTATTCATTTGGTTTTACATAGTTTTGCTGCCTTTTTTTAATTTCTTATATATTTTCATGGGTTGTTAAATAGCTCACAGGCCCTAGGAGTTGGGCCTATAGTCCCCAGTGGGTAAAACAGCCCTGCTTTCTTTTGAGATTCAAAGTGGTAGTAACTACCACTTATAGTACCTTTGTTTCCCCAAATGCCAGTAAGGCATCTCGACAATTTCCATATTTTCCTCTGTTAGGTACTAGGCAGGAATAGGCTTGTCCCCTTGGGCAAAACTGTGGCCTTTATCCCTGGTGAAGCAAGTTCTTCACCAGCTCAAAAATTCTCATGTCCTAGGGCCTCTGCTTTCAATCCTTTGAAATTAGTGGTTCTCCCCCAAGGCTATCTCCATCCCCTGCTCCTTCCCACCTTGCAGGGGAGTATCTGGCAATGTCTGGAGACATTTTTAGTTGTCACAATATTGGGGGAGGAGTGTTGCTGCTATTGGTGTCTTGTGGGTAGAGGCCAGCGATGTAACTAAACACCAACGGTACTCAGGACAGCCCCTCACAATAAAGCATTTTCCAGCCCACAATATCTACAGTGATGGGGTTGAGAAACACTGTCCTAAATCAATGTGGCCTCAGAATGCAGAACTGGGGCTTACTCAGAAAAGCACCATTTCTGCTGGCCTTGTTGCCTATTTGTTTTTTAGATTTTTGTCTTAGTGAACTCGATTAATTCATATCATTCTAACTTTGAAGGGAATCACCATGGTATTTTTAGCAAAATTAGCTCAAAATATTCTATAGAAAGAGCAAGCTCTAGCTTCCCTAAAATCATAGACTCTGGGCCCCTGAGGAGGGCCACAGGCTGTGACTTTGGCCACTGGAAATACTAGATTCACACCAAGGCTGGGCAGAAGGTCCACTGAAACATGGTGACTCTTTCTCAAGGGCATCTTTGTTCCTTGCTACTTCATTGACTGCTCAGCTAGAGCCAACTTTGCATAACTTAGAAATCAATGCATTTGTCCCCATCTAGCTATGACCATGCTCCATCACCATCCATTTCCAGTCTCACTAAAACAGATACTTTATAATCAGCAATTATTTTTGTATTTGTTCTGGGGTGAGTAGGAATTGTTACACTTCTTATGAACAAGAGGGAATTACATGGAAAATCCAATGGAAATACATGAGATGTCATTGACTCCTTTATTAGCCAGGTCTGATTTATAATGTACTTACCTGCCTAGAAATGAAGAGCTCTGTCTGAGTTAATTACTAGGAAACAGTACTGTCTGTCAATATTCTCTTTTTTTCCTATGTTCTTATCTGATACGGAAATGAACCAACCTTGTATTTCTTATCCTTGAGGTGTTCTGCTTCTGAGTTTGTGTATAAAACGCGACGTGTATTATACATAAATTTTGGTAACATCTATACTTATCCTCGAATGTTTTCATTTGAGCTGGTAGTGATCTTAGTTTCCCAAACATATGTTAGGCCAGTTTATATCTTTGGAACCTTAGCTCTTGCTGTTCCCTTTAGCTGAAATGCTTCTCTTGTCCTCCTCTTATAGGGGAGCAGCTACCTTTATTTTAATCAACTTAAATAGCTATCTCCTCTAAGAAACCTTTCCTTAACTTTCTCCCAGCTAGGACTGTCTTATTACTTTTGTAGACTTTAAGAAATTTTGCCTTTGTGGACCCTTTTCTCTATTAAAGTTAAAATTTATATTTTATAGTTGAATTAGTATAAAACTGAATTTAATAATATATTAAAATATTTTTGTAGCTAACCTAAAAATTTATTATTTAAAAAAAATTTTTAATGTTTTCAAAGGCCCCTAAAAGTATTATGGGTCCTAGACAGCGTATCTACTATGCCAGTTGGATAAGAGATCCCTGACCTCAAGAGTTAGAATTGGTCATTTGTGCTACTATTGAAAAACAAATATACAAACAAGTACAGCAATCTATTCTTAATGACTATTAGTCCCTTAAACACAGGGTATTGGGCTAATTCATTGCTTCTAGCTGTGTCTACTGGGATACCTGGCATGAATTAGGGACTCACAAATGAACAAACAAATAATGCTATTCTGGTATTTTGAAACCTTGGGCACCAAAAGACTCGAATTCATGAGAACACGGCGGGGCTAGCCTATACGAGAACCTTGGTCACTGCCATTTGGTACTCTTTTAAAAAGACTTCTGGAGGCTTTTGCTTCTGAGAGGATGGAGTAAGATGTACGTTCCCCATCCCTCCCACTACATCAACCAAAAAATCTTGGATGTTACATGTAAACAAAGCTCAGACAAAGAAAAGGTGGACTGGCTGGGGACTTCACATAACAACCAACACAATAGTGAGTTCCCAGGATTTCTTTTTACCTCATATCTCAGACTGGATATTGGAGAAGCTGGCAACCTGGGTTATTGATACTTGCAGACAAAACAGCCCCAAGAAAGCCTGCCACCTCTCTAGCCAAAGGGCCTGGAAAAGGGCAGCCTAGCAATGCAGCAAACTTTTAGAAAATAACCCTTTGACTATATCCAAAAACCACAGAAAAACTTCAGTCCTATCTCTGTCTCTGTCAGCAAAGACCAAGTGGGGACCCTGGACTTCTACCCTTGCCACGCTATAAGGAGGCTCCCCTAGTCTCCTGCTGGGGTCATATCAGAGAAGGCCGAGTAGGGAACCAGGGCTTTAGTTCATGCTGGGCAGTAATGAGTAGGCCTCCATCCCTGCTCTACAGTATCAGGGGAAAACATGGGGGGGAGCCTAGACTTTTACCCGCTTTAGGCAGTAATGAGGCATCCCTACTTCCTCCTCCCTGGAGTGGTATCAGAGGGGGACTAGTGGAAATTCAGTTTTATTATTACACAACAATAGCAAGGCCATAGTGTCAGTGGAGGCCATGTGGGGAGCCGCAAAGAAGTACCTAACCCCCTCCCCAGCCAGGGTGGTATCAATGGGGCCCTGTTGAGGAGCCTGAACTCTACTGCTGCCCAGCAAAAGGGGTCCCTCCCCAACTAGCTGTCATAGGAAGCCAAGTGGAGAATGCGGACTTCTACCTTCACATGGCACTAACAAGGTGACATTCCGCATACCTACTAGAGGAGTGTCAGAGGAAGTATGATAAAACATAAGCTTTAAACAGGATCCTGAGTCTTGTAATGTAACAACCCAAGGTCAGTCGAAAATCACTCTTCATACCAAGAACCAGGAAGATCGCAAACTGAATAAGAAAAGACCATCAACAGACACCAAAACCAAGATGATATAAAATTATCTGACAATAATTTAAGTGGCCATCATAAAAGTACTTTAATAAATACTTACAGACATGCTTGAAACATGAAAAAATAGTCTCAGCAAAGAAATAGTTTCAGCAAAGAAATAGAAAATATAAAGAAAAAGCAAATATAAATTTTAGAACTAAGAAATATAACAGCTAACGTAAACTCAGTGGATGGACTTGGCTCAACCCCATAATGGGGATGATAGAGGAAAGAGTCAGTGAACTTGAGGATAGAATAATAGAAAATATCCAATCTGAACAACAGAGAGAAAATAGACTTGGGGAGGGGTGATTAAGAGTGTCAGGGACATGATGGACTATAACAGAAGATCTAATATTCATGTCACGGGAGTCCCAGAAAGAGATGAGAGAGTGGGTTAAAAAGTTTTCCAGGAATAATGGCTGAACATTTTCCCAAATTTGGGAAAAAAAACATAAACCCATAGATTCAAGTAGTAAGAAATCTCTAAGCAGCATAAACCTAAAGGAATCCACACCAAGGCACATTAATCGTCGAAAGACAAAATATACATCTGATAAGGGACTTTGTATTATCCAGAATAATACAAAGAACACTTATATCTTGAAAATATCCAAATCTTTTGGTTTTTTTTGATTTATTTCACAAAAGAAGATAGAATAATGGGCAATAAGCACCTGAAAGGATGCTCGATATCATTTGTTATTTACAAAATGAAAACTACAATGAGATATTATCTCACACCCACTCGAATGACTATAATAAAAAAGATAGGCAATAAAAATGTTAGGATGTGGAGAAAGGAGAACGCTTATTGTTGCTGGCGGCAGTATAAAATGACACAACCACTTTGGAGAACACTTCTGCAGTTTCCTTTAAAAAATTAAACAATTTAGCATATGGCCCAGTAATTCCACTCTTAGGTATACATCTACAATAAAAGTATACAGATGTTCTTAGCATCATTATCCATAATACTGGATACAACCTAATATTGGATACAGCAAAAATTAGAAACTACCTACATTGCCACCAATTGGTAAAGGTTCTATAGCCATACGATGAAATACATTCAGTAATAAAAAGGAAAAATTACTGATATGTGCACTATGACATGAATAAACTTCAAAAACATTATGCTAAGAATCCAGGTCAAAAGACCACATATTGTATGATTATATTTATTTGAAATATCCAAAAAAAGCAAATCTGTAGAGACATAGAGAATAGTGACTAGCTGGGCTGGAGAGGTGGTGAGGGAGGTGATGGTGGGGATGACGTTTTGGGGGGTGAAGGAAAAAGTGCTAAAATTGTTTTATGATCATTGTACAACTTGGTAAATTTACTGAAAGATCATTGAATTGTACACTTGAAATGGGTGAATTATATGTGAAATAGACCTTACTATAGTTACTGATTATGTATAATACACATACATAGATACATATATGTGTATATATATGCATATATGTAGCCTCCATACACATATAAAAAGCTAGTTTGTATTTTGAACCAGAAGAGTGAATAGAAAGGAGAATTTTATATGATATCCAAAGCCTGTCTTGTATTCTCCATTTCATTGCTATTTTTTATTAATTGTATGGAGAAGCCATCTAAAATACTAGGTATGTCTGATGCCTTTGTTCTTTCTGGTGCCCCTACCTACTTCAAGGTGATTAAAAATTTAATTTTCTTTTCAGATGTGTGGTTCTGTGTTTAGTTGATGCTAACAGTAGGACTCATCTAAATCATAAATACTGATAAGTGAATTCTAAGATACTTGGATTAAGTAAGGATAAAATGAAACCAATACATGGTTGCCAAATCAACTCAATGTGTGTTCTATGGATGGGTTCCTTTCTAATTGTAAACAAATATTATTTATTCCTAAATCATGAAATAGATGTGAAATAGCAGATATATTATGAGTATTTTATAACAGATAATATCCAATTTTAATTGAAAAACTTAAGCTGCCTAAAAATTAAATAATTTAAACACTATGATTGGCATGGACTTAATACTACACATAATGTTACATTTGATCAGGGAAAGTTTTAGTCGACACGTGAGAAGCTGGCATTTCAAAATGAGAAGGAAATGTATTTTAAAGTTTTATTTTGGAAAAACATAAGGACGGACTTAAAGACAGAATTAAGTTAAAAACAGTAATTCATGACCTTTAAGAAAAAATGCGGTTGGCCAGTTGCATAGACTAGCAGTCCCCATTGCCAGTCTTCGTATCACAATCCGTAAGAACTATTGGCAAGTCTGACACAGAAACAGAACAAACAAAAAATAATGACTCTCGAAAGCCGATACCTGAAACATGTCAAGTATTGCTTTGGATAGAGAATAAAAGGTATAGTGGAAAATTCTTTTTACTGGGCTGTGGAAGTTTCAGAAAAGTCTAAAATCTCTATTTGTTGTTGTTATTGTTTTAAGAAGAACCAAAATTAACTGATCTTTTAATACAGGAATATTCTCAGTTCAAAGTTAGGACAGAAGAGTTCTAACAAATATTTAAAATACTCTGCTATAGGCCAGCTACTCCATTCTTATAGTCAATGTTTTGTGTTTGGAAAACACACACACACACACACACACACACACACACACACACACACACACA
>NW_020837951.1:30552124-30653323 GCF_003676395.1 Aethalodelphis obliquidens | reverse complement strand
CACACACACACACACACACACACACACACACACACACACACACACACGGCTGAGGGAACCCAGTGAGAGGGATCAGTGATGTATTAATCCAGAGTAGTTAATAGCCCTGCAGTCAAGGGAGCAAGGGCAGAGTGGTCACGGAAAGAAGTCAGGGATTAGTGCCTCAGTGCTAAATGTCAGCTCCAAAGGGAGAGGCGAAGGCGGAAATAAACGCGTCCCTAGATGGCAGACTGCAAGGATCAGGCACAGAAAGGGGAGATTCATACAGAATGGACAATAACAAATGTTTTGTCGCAAAAACTGCGTTCATGGCATGAGCACAGTCTACTGGGTTAAGGCACTGTGCAGCACCAGGCGATTAGAATTCTGTTCACTATAACTGTGTGCACAGGAGCTCCCTACCTGGTCATTTAGGCTCAAAGACTGTTCATGGCTAGTATACATTACTTTCTCTTCTCTGGACTGATTATTAGTCTGACTTGACTGTGTTGTAGATTAGTATTTTGCATTGTTTGTACACAGCTTGCTTATCTAGAGGGTAGCTGATATTTTTATGTAAATACCTAAAGGACTGCTAAACATACGGTTCTTAACACCATGCTATCTATTTCTATTTCAGCCTGGACAGTTTAAGACGGTGCAGCCTTGCTACATGTTGTAAGAAATGGCTGTAGGAAACAACACTCAACGAAGTTATTCCATCATCCCGTGTTTTATATTTGTTGAGGTAGGTGTATTTATTTGCCTTTACAGACAAATTGGAATAATTGTAGCAGTTTTTATGCTGAGAAGTTGGATTATTTTTTAAAATTATTTAATCTTATGATAATGAAATTTTGATAGCACACATATTGGTAAAGAATTAATGAGATATGCCAAGTGTTTCTTGAATAGGAAACCATAGAACAAGGTTCATGTATGGGGTACAAAATGTGTTTTATTAGATTTCTTTTATTTTCAGTGGTGACTTGAATATATTATTAATTATGAATGCAGCATTTTGATTAAATTATTTTTTAAAAAATCAATATCATGTTTTAGGAATTCAATAAATGAGGTTTACAGATGATGTTAGTTGATGGCCTTTTGCCTTGGAGCCCATACAGAGAAAAAGAAATCTTAGAGTTGACTCTCTCCACTGGGCAGTTTTCTTTAGTGGGATATTGAGAACTTGTATAGTGTGCAACTTCTTTTGTTCATAAATGATTTTGTTGAGTTGCTCCAACTTTGTACCAGCAAACAATTTCTCCAGCATCTTTTGGGTTAAACTTCCTGCACCCTTTCCCCACTGTACCTCCCTTTCTATAATGTTTGCTACGGAAGAGACAAAGACTTGGAAATTTTAGGAAATTTGGAATAATAGGATGAAAAAAAAAGCTACTCCAGGTTATCTCAAAATAAGATGTTTATTTGCCAGAGACGATATTATATCTGCCTTCTCCAAGAGATAGAGCATCTACTCCAAGAGATAGAGCATCTAACAGATTGGTTTTTATCCTGAAAATTGTGTTTAAAATATGACGATATAAAGAGCTAAAAAGTAAATGTCCTAAGTTTCCTTTCTGGGTAACTACCCCTATAGTCTCTCCATCCCAAGGATCAGCTGTAGCTTGTTCTTATGTTATGGGGCAGGGGATCTTTTTGCCTGAGTATGGGAGGACTATGCACGTTGATCCATTTTATTCCCTGTGTGAAAACAGACACTTGAATTAAACCACTACTGATGTTAGCAAACATGTACTTTCAGTACATATGTTATTTAAACACAGCCTATGAATCAATGAAACAAGTTTGGTTTTTGTTTTGTTTTTATCTTCTAGCTCTTGAAATAACTTTAGCTATTTACATAGTCAGTTGGATAATTTTGAGCATTCCGATTTGGGGGCCAAATATATATGTTTGGCCGATCCTTGAGTTTCACCTTATAGATATCCCTTGGTAGTTTAGATGAACAAATATTACTAGATGATTTATTTTCTGGTGATATTTGTGAACCTGTTTGTATTGCAGAACCAGGTGGAAATATAGGAGATTAGGTTGGGACAGAGGTGTTGATAGAAGTTAAGATACTCAGACTCAAGCTATATCTCTGAAAGGGTAAAGAAAGAACTCATCTCTCAACATAAACACATATTCTTAATACTCTTATCTTGCTGTACAAGGCCAAGAATAACTCCTTTCAGACAATAACTATACATTATATATATTGTGGGTTCTACTTACTATTGTTCATATTGAAATTGTAACGTAGAAAAAGGAGTCCTTTCTCCCACTGCTCATGGGGGAAATGGTAGAAGGCTGTAACACTATATTTTTCAATGTTAAAACCCTTTCTCTTTTGTCATAAGAAAAATAAAATTTTAAAGTAAACTAGGGGAAATTTAGAATAAGTCACCTGTCAATAAAATTGCTACCCTCATGGTAGCAATTTTATTTTAAATTTTCTTAAAAATAGAACAGGAAACAAACCTTAAAGTAAGAGATTTACTTTATTTCTGGAAGCTCTATCTCTAAAGATTTTCAGCCCTCTAATGTGTGAACGATGAGCTTGATGGGTAGAGCAAACAACAAAAGACATAAATTAGTCTTTGTATGCCTTAACCTGACACAGACATAAATATAAGAAAAATCTTGGAGAGGAAAGATAGCTTATTCTTTTTCTTGCTGTATTGTCATTCTTACTTTGCATAGAGGTTTAAGACATATCACTGACTTGTCTGAAACAATCAGGAGAAAGAAAGAGAGGAAGTGAAGTAGAATAAAGTAGAAACTGAGAAGGGAAGAGGTGACTCTCAAAGTGGCTTTCATGATTCTCATGCATTTCATTCATCAAATGCTTATTGTTATACGTACCCCATGTTCATTGCTGCACTATTTGCAATAGCCAAGATATAGAAACAACCTAGGTGTCCGACAATAGATGAATGGATAATGCAATTGTGGTGTATATATACGGTGGAATATTATTCAGCCATCAAAAAGAAGTGAAATACTGCCATTTGTGACATGTATGGATCTCAAGGGCATTACACTAAGTGAAACAAGTCAGTCAAAGAAAGACAAATACTGTATGATTGTGAAATATAAATATGTGGAATACATATGTGGAATCTGAAAAGGAAAAAAAAAAACAAGCTCATAGATACAGAGAACAGATTTGTGGCTGCCAGAGGTGGGGGTACAGTGAAGAGGACAGAAGTGGGTAAAGGGAGTCAAAAGGTTAAAAAAAAAATTGTTAAAGTCTCTTCTGAGATTGTGCAACAAAACTCTGAGTAAGATCCAATGGGAACAAAACAAAAGAAACAAAAGAAAATACTTACTATTTACCTGCATTATAACAGGAATATCAGAAAACTTGATCAAAAATAACTTGGTTAAAATGTCAATATGATCAATAAATATCTCTTCACATTGCTTTTTAATTATGAAAAGATTCAAACAGAGAAAATAATGTAACAGACATCATTGCACCTACCATCAAGACCAAATCTTAAAATTATGCCATATGTGCTTCAAATATTTTTTCAAGGAATATAAAATATTACAGCTATGGCTGAAGTCCTATTATCCTAGACCCAGAAGTAACTACAGTTGACCCTTGAACAATGTTGATTTGAACTGCACGATTCCACTTATATGGAGATGTTTTTCAATAGTAAACACTACAGTGCTACACAGTCCATGGTTGGTTGAATCTGTGGATGTGGAGGAACCATGGATCTGGAGTTCTGACTATAAGTTACATGTGGATTAACCCTCGCATTGTTCAAGGGTCAGTTGTATGTATGTGAAGTTAGAGGCTTCATTCCCTTGCATGATTCTTACGCATATTTTCATATTTTCCCTACATGTCCATATATTCATAAATTATATTTTAGGGAGATTTTACATAAATGATACCATAATGAACCTTCTTTTTGCAACTTACCTTTTCATTCAACATTATGTTTCTGAGATTTGTCCAGATTGGCAATTCATTCTTTTTAATTGTTGCATTTTATCCCATTGTGTGACTATACCTACTGAGGGATGGTTTGGTTGATTCTTTGTTGTTTATTTTTTTTAAGTTTTATACTCTTACAGCTTTTTTATTTTTTCTTTTTTTGCAGGAAATATTCTTATTTCTGTCTCTATGCACATGTGTGCAAGGGCTTTCCTTGGATTGCCTAGTGGTGGAATTGTGGGGAGATGATTACATTTTCCAGTTGTTTGTTGCTTCATTATAGAAACAATATTAATATTTTAAATCAGTTTTCTTGAAAAAACTTTGTTAGACTTGATTATTGGTTTTACTAGTATCTGTATATTTCTTAGATTTTTTTTCAGTTATATAATCTGCAAGTAGTAGCAGATCTGTTTTTTCTTTTCTGATTGTTACAATTAATTTGTTTTTCTTATTGCTTTGGCTAAGGCCCCCAGTGTAATATTGGATAAAGACAGTGGTAGAGGACATCCTTACCTTGTTGCTGATTTTAAAGGAAATACTTCAAGTGTTTCAATATTAAATTATAAATAAGCATGGACTTATTTTTTCTGTTCTGCCTTCTAAATTAGATTCCTTGTTTGAATCCCCCTTTATGTTACAAATTATAGATTTTATTTCTATTCTTTTAAAGCTTAGTCCTAAATTTTAAATATATAAACAACAAAAATTGAGGTTAATCAATAGCTCTATGCTTCTTTTAATGCTATTTTTAGGTCACTTCAGGACCTTGAGCGTCATTCATGATTTTTATATCTTCCTTAAATTTTTCATTAATTTTTCAGTCAGGGCTTCAGTGACTTTACCCACATATTCATCAGTTTGGAGGTTTTTTTCTTACCATTCCTCCTTTTATTCTTCTCCTTCAGGATTTAATTTCCTCATGAAATTTATCCCTTAGTAGTTGTTTCAGCAAGGATCTAGTGAATTGTAAAACTTCTTAATATTTATCTGAAGTCATCTTTACATTACAATTAATCTGGAATGGTGATCTCTCTTGGCATTGAATTCTAGATTGACTAGTTTATTTTCTACTCTCAGAACTTTCATAATGTTAATCCATTTCACTCTCCTTCCATCCCATGTCTTTATTGTTGGTATAAAAACTCTTTTCTCTTATTACTGTTCTTAATAGGTAATCCACTTTTTCTCTCCAGTTGCTTTTACATTTTTCTTTGGTGTCCTGAAATTCAGTATAACATGTCTAAGTGTGTATTTATACTGGCTAGGACTTGTTTTACATCTTGAATATGAAGCCATGTTTATACCAATTCTATAAAACTCTCAGACATCACATCTTCAAATATTCTCTTCCTCCATTCTCTGTTCTCTCTTTCTATTTGATGTATGTTGGATCTTCTCATTCTTTCTATAGTCCATGTCTCTTAACCCATCTCTTTTTAATATCTAGAAGTTCTATGTGCATTTAAAAAATCTGTTTTTATAGTATTTCTATGCTTATGGTTTTTATTTTTTATTCTTTCAGATTATTCTCTTTTCTGAAATTCCTGATATTGTGATCCTCCTGTATGTTGTGTCCGTTGTCTCTAGCTCATGGTGGATTGTTTATTTATATTTTTAATTATTCTTAGCTCATTTTCGGCAGAGCTTGCTTCCTCTGTAGAATTCTTCTGGGCCTTAGGTTTTAAGAGCATCTCTTTGGAAAGTTTTTGCATGCATGTTTCTCTTGGGTTTACACTACTATATTCGTAAGTCAAATTTGCACAATCCCAAAGTATAATTAATCAAAGTTCATCTTCCTTGTAGTCTTCCTGTGCCAGCAGGTGGATTTACATAGAACACTTCTTCTCTGAAGTGAAAAGCAAGCTTTCAGGAATTCTGGGTTTTACATAGGAGTCTCAGTTCCAACTCAGTCCTCAGGATGTCCTATCCTCATGGACATTAAAACCCAAACCTTGTTACTAAGATTGACATGTACCCCTTTCTCTAGTCCCACTTAGGTTCACCTATCATCAGTTTACTCAGTTACCACTCTTATTTTCGGTATGCTTTTTGATTGAGCTCACCTGTGAATTAAAAAGAAAGAAAAACGCTAACCATTGCTTGTAGATGTTTGCATTAGAATGTTTTCATGCCATCTTTGTTCCATGAATGCATTCATTCATTCAACACTCACTTTTTTAGAACTTGTTTTTCTCTCCCAAGTCATTAAGTGTTCTGCTCTTTTTGCATACTTTACATACTAACTAGGTTTCTGTAACTTGGATCTCACCAAGTTTTTTGCAGGTCCATGGCTGTTGGGCCATGTTTAACATGTGTGGGAGACGGAGGGTGGGGATGAGAGACACAAAATGCCCACAGGTGGAGCACTGATGTGTATTTTCTTGGTGATTTCAACTATATGAGCACAAAATTTTGACTGGGGGCCGGGGGTGTGTGTTTTATTTGTGGCAATTGGTGAGGAGAATAGATGCCAACCAGTCTCTAAAATTCAAATGTGCTGACAAAGCAGGAGCCTGCCTTCTGGGTGAATTTTTCACTTAGAAGGCTGAAACAGTGCTAGAGAGGCTATCTGACAAAGCAGCATGCAGCAGGAAAGCTCTCATGACGGTAACAAGTCAGGAGAGCATTGCTCTAGGTAATCCTTGAATGTCACAAACCAAAATAAGGGTTACGATGTCACTGGAGAGAGAGCAAAGTTTGTAGATTACGAGAGTAAATACAGAAGGTAATGGGCTGAAATGAGGGGATTAACAGTGGGAGGACAGCAGAACAGATTGAGAAGTATGATATGCAATGGGTAATGCAGGTGCTTCCAGAAACCAAGCCCTCGAATGTTAGATATTCAGAAAAACGTCTCGTATACATCTCCCAGTGTCAGCTAATCCTTAAAATGTACCTTTCCGGGCTTCCCTGGTGGCGCAGTGGTTGAGAGTCCGCCTGCTGATGCAGGGGACACGGGTTCGTGCCCCGGTCCGGGAAGATCCCACATGCCGCGGAGCGGCTGGGCCCGTGAGTCACGGCCGCTGAGCATGCGCGTCCGGAGCCTGTGCTCCGCAACGGGAGAGGCCACAACAGTGAGAGGCCCGTGTACCGCAAAAAAAAAAAAAAAAAAAAAAAAGTACCTTTCCATGCTGGCTTAAGCCTCTTAAATGGAAGGCCCTTGACAAGAGAATAATGACTTTAAGGGCCGGAATATAAACTTTTCTATCACTAATGAGAGGGAACTTCAGAATCACTAAAATTCCGATATGGCGCACAACAGTATTTCTGGCCAGCTTTCATCTCTTCACTGATCTGGTTCTACTAGAGCAAGTAAAAAAGAGCAAATGCTGAACTAGACAAAAGCTAGAAAAGTCAGAGGGTGTAGGTAAAGTGGTAGAAAGTTACCAACCTATAAATGAACATGAGGACATCAACTTCCTCATCCTCATTTTTACTCCTTGAAATCAATAATATTAATTTTGGGTGAGGATACATGTACAACAAAGTATCTTCAAAAAAGCGATCAAAATAATCAAATATTCTTTGTGGTTTTCGTCCTTAGTCCATTTTTCTCTTTCTCTCCCTCTGCCTTCCCTACCTCTGTCTCTCCCTTTTACTCTATTTCTGATCCCCCTCCCTCTCTCCATGCTTTCCTTCTCTCTCTCCTTTTCTCTGTCATTTCAACAATACCTCCCATGCTTAAAGATCTACAAACGGAGAATTTCCCTGAGGGAAAACACACTCAAACTGGTCATTGAAGTATAATTTTTTTCCCTAAAAATAAGAATACAAGCTGTTAGAGATCTCACATGTCCCCAAAATCAATACTGGTGTACTTTTGCAAAATACTTAAGGCTGAGATACCCCTTTTGACAAATCTTCCCCAGATATCAGTGGATTCCTCTCAAGACAATTTCACTGCATTCTCTGTAAAATCATGAAAAACTCAGTCAAGTCTCTTTCAAATATATTTGTGCTAACAGCAAAACTCTAAATGGAGCTTAGCTTCCTTGGCAGACAGTATTAAGTACCAGGAGTTGTACATAATGAATGCAACTGTTGCTTGATATGTATAGATGTGACAGTTTTATCATTTTGACAGTTGCTTGTACTTGCAATTGTGGTTGCCTTTTTTGACAACTCATTTTTCTCAGCTGTAACCTACAAGGTGATTGTTATAAATCCCAGCCTGAAGGTAAATAATCTCATGATGTTCTGCAAGAACTCGGTGATTCTGAGTGTCTTTCTCCAGGGCCAGAAGTTAAGGAATTCCGCCTCATCATTTTTGGACAATGAGTGCCATTTCAGTATCTTTGTTTCATGCGCCTCAAATTTTAAAAGAAGAGTTGCTTGGCCTTGCTTTCTGCTCTTTACTTGCAGCTGCTAAGATTTAGCAGCTCTGATTGCCTTGTTTCTGAGACTTAGATTGCATTTATATTTAAGTCACATTGGGATCTTTTTCTCCTTTTAAAAGAAAAAGAAAAAAACTCTGCTGGTTCTTGCAAGGAGAAAGTATCAAAATCTTATCCTCATACATAGTAGAGTAGAATGAGAAAATAACTTGATGTCAGAAAAACTGGGTTTGAGTCCTGGCTCTGCCATTTACTGCTGCTAGAAACTTGCGCACCTTCTTTGAACATCAGTTGCTTCATCTGTGAAGTGGAAATAGAAACAGCTTCTTCCTGAGCACTTTTGAGAAATGAGGTAATGCGCCTGAAAGTGCTTGTTAAGTAATAAGTGGTTAATAAATGTTAGCATAAAAATAATTTAAAATAACAGATTCTACCCAATATAAAACAAAATCAACAAAGATGAAAAATAAAACTAACCAAACACATACTCACACACACATATACATGGACACCAAACCCCTGACAATTAGAGAGGAACTCTGGCAGATTAATCCTCAGATATGCAACATTCCTGGTCTTAGGGGGATAATGTTTTTGGAATATATTGAGATGTTATCGGGTAAGGTTTCAAACAAAGTAATGAAAAATCTGTGGTCTTTTAAAACTTGCAATGACAAATGCACGTTGTAAAGTACTTTCCCATGCATTTCCTTATTTAATCATCATTTTGACTACTCTTTGCAGTACTGGGGCAAAAGGACGATGCCAATATTTAGGTATCTATTTTTCATATTATCAAAATACCAACGTTGAGAACCATCCACACCCAAGTGCCGTTTCCCAGGTTCTACCCAAGAATGCTTTCCTTAACTCAGCCACCTACTTGGTGTCGTTTTCCAGACCACCTTATTCCCATGCTGTATACAATGTGGTAGCATGCCTCCTATCAGTTTCCCTAATAATTGACAAAGCACCTTAAACCAAGCATTCTTCATGATGTTGCATGAATGCACCAATACTCTGATCCTCATAGAATTTTACATTCTACCCTATGGGTCACGAGCCCAGACAATCATGCCAAAATAATGACAGACTCTGGACTGAACAGTTATATTCTTCAAGAGCTATAAAAACATCTTGTCCCTACTGCAGTATATTATTTTGCACAGGCTGCAGGTGAATTCATTCTTTGCTTTGTGATGCATTTTTCTGATAAAATTCATCCTTTAAATATAATATGAAGCAGTCTAAGTTGTCACCGATATGTGTGGCTGGCCAAACTCTTTGTATTTCTCTTGATGTAATCTTGGAATTAGGATTCAAGCCTAATTTTTAAACCAATGCAATGTTATGATCATTTATTCTAAAACAACAACAACAACAACAAAAACCCTCGAATTCAAATCTATCTCATAGCATATAAAAATTATAATTTATAGGAATGTTGAAATAGCAATCTGTAGGGAGAAGCAGCTTGGCACTGTGTCCCAAAATCTTCAAGACTTTATACTCCCCTTTTGACCCCAAAAGCACACTTTTTTAATTGAAGCATAGTTGATTTACAATGTTCTGTAATTTCTGCTGTACAGAAAAGTGATTCAGTTATACATATATATACATTCCTTTTGATGTTCTTTTCCATTATGGTTTATCACGGGATATTGAATATCGCTCCCTGTACTATACAGTAGGACCTTGTTGTTTATCCATCGTATATATACTAGTTCGCATCTGCTAATCCCAAAATCTCAATCCTTCCCTCCCCCTTGGCAACCGCAAGTCTGTTCTCTACTGTCTATTGCTCACACCTGCTCATGGAGGATTCCAGAAGCTCTCCAGTCTTCCCTGGTTAAGCCTGGGATTGATACCAATGCTCATGAAGCAGTCTCTGGGCTCTTGTTACCCAGAGAATGAGAGAATTTTGTTCATCAGCTCCAGCCATGCATATCCATTTTCTCAAGCAAAGAAGCCACATAAAGGTGCCTCATCCCGGCCTTCCCTGGTGGCGCAGTGGTTGAGAGTCTGCCTGCTAATGCAGCGGACACGGGTTCGAACCCTGGTCTGGGAGGATCCCACATGCCGCGGAGCAACTAGGCCCATGAGCCACAACTACTTACTGAGCCTGCGCGTCTGGAGCCTGTGCTCTGCAACAAGAGAGGCCGCGATAGTGAGAGGCCCGTGCACCGCGATGAAGAGTGGCCCCCGCTTGCCACAGCTAGAGAAAGCCCTCGCACAGAAACGAAGACCCAACACAGCAAAAATGATTAATTAATTAATTAATAATCTCCTACCCCCAACATCTAAAAAAAAAAAAAACGGTGCCTCATCCCTACCACTGCTGGCTTTGCTCCCATGCGGGGTGCTAATATCTCAGCCACTGGTACTTGTCTACACAGAGGATAGGAGAAAACCCTGCTCCCAACTTGACGTTTCACTTGGTCACCTGAACATCAGGGGGAGCTGCTGTGTCTCTACAGCCTTCTGTTCACAGGACTCAGACCTGACTGAATCCACGTACTCGTGGAAGAACCAAAACCTAAGGCAGACACACTTGTCTCCTCTATTCGTGTTTTTCCTTCCCCTTTTTCCATGCAGATTAGTTCATGGAAAATGTTGTTTTGTGGACCATCAGCTGCATTGACTTCTCAGACATGCCAGGTGTGTTCGGGTCATGGCAGTAGATATTGTAGCCTCCAAGCCAGATAACCTCTCCATTCAAATTCTGCAGCACAGCTGTAAAACGTGATGCCATTTTGGAAATATGCATATGTGGCTATATAACTGCCTAGAAAGAAAAGGGATGTGCAAAAATCAGTGTTCGTCTCTGGGTGTTGGGATTAGAAGTACATTTTTTGCATAGAACTTGATTACTTTTTCTATCAGAGAAAAAATAACTCCCTTTTAAGATTACACTAAGTTATTGATGTGTATAGTATGAAATATGAAAATACCTTTGTACAAAGATAGAAACAGGCTACTTCTTCTGTAACTTAAACTCATTCACAAAAAATCTGCAGTCTCATATCATGTCTCAGTGTAGAATTAATTGAAACAATAGTGAGGGTTGCTCTTTCTAACACTGGCTTATTGTTTACAGCACATACTACATGTTTGTCACCAACAGAAACCTTGGGGGCATTACTATAAATATAGTCATGCTTCAATTGTCAGTCTTGTTTAGAAAAACAAATTTAGGAAAATATATTTGAGTGCCCTGGATTTTTCTCTGGTTATAGGGTGGTATATTAGATTGTTCATTATATAAAATAATGATTGTTCTTATTTTCAGTTTTAGAACTACTGTCTTTTCTACACATATTTGTGGAACTGTCTTTTTCTACTCAACTGGCAGCTCTGGCCAGAGTGCCTACCAGTGGCTGTATCTCCTTGTTGCCTGTTATGTCAGTGGAGTAAAGAATCCTTGTCCCACTCCTACCCCCAGACATTTAGCAGCACCAAAAATATCTCTCCTCACAGTTAAGAATAAAGGCTCTTAGTGCTAAATGGGGGCCTAGATCACTTTGCAAATCTCTCTTGTTTCAGATCAGATAATTGAGATTCAGAGAGGTTTAGTGACTTGTCTAAGGTCACACAGCTGGTTATTAACTGAGTTAGCAACCAAACCTGTAACTCTTGACCCTGTCATAATCAATAGCAAATTAAATTATTCATAGCCAAATAATTTCAAAAGCAGAAATATAAAAATCATCTCCTAATATTTATAGCAAGAACAATTATGTATAATGTATTATATCTGAATCTACTTCAATGTGATGTGAGGAGGAGCCTTCAAAAGTGTTAGATCCCAGGGCCTACAAAGATTCCTATAACAGCTCTGACTCACCTTCCAAAGGGGCCGGGGAAGCATCCCAGAGAAAGTTCATTTAGAGCGATACCTGAAGACTAGTGAGTGTTCACTCAACTGAAGGAAAAGGGGGAGGGGAGAGTCTTCTAGGAGGAAGAGACAGCTTGGCATGAGCCAAGAACTAAGGATCTACAGAGAATTGAAAAGCTGGAAGAGTTTTAATAAGGCTGGAGCTTAAAGGATAAGACAGGGATTAGTGACAGAGGAGACTGGCAAGGCAGACAGAGGCCAGGTCATGAAGTACCTTGCAGGCCATATTAAGCAATGTATGTATCCGAAAGGCTTTGGGAAACCAGGATACTTCTGGATATTTTAAGTTTATACCTTATCTGATAACAGGAAATGTCAGAGAGAAGTGATGATGAGAACCTGGAACCAAGGAGAGGAAACATGAGCTCAGGTCTGCACTATTTACAATAGATACCATCTCTCTCCAGACTGTAGAACAGCATTCTTAGAGAGACGAACAAGTGTCATGGCCCTAGGGCCCTCATTGCCCTCTCTCCATAATATGTATCAGACAGATGAGAAGAATGTGAAAGGAACAATACTTCATCAAAAAAATTCTGAGCATAGCCAGTTGCTTTTAGAAGTACCATGTCACCTTTTATCATAACCCAGGAAACTTTGAAAAAGATGGTTTCAACAGTTGGTCTGGCTTTGATGCTTCCCAAAGCTGCACTGGTTTATATGCAAGCTCCCTGTAACAAAGACTTGAAGATATTTTTTTCCTAAGAATCCTGACCAACACATGTAGGTACAATGACTTCATTTTCTGTTTCAATGTCAACTCTTCTTATTTTTCCCCTATATTCACTCCTACTCATCACACCATCTTGTTGGAAAAGCATGGTCACTCCACCGTAAGGGTATCTGGTAATTTTGCCCCTGACCCATGATCAGTTGGCTGCATCTATATTTAAAGTGACTTTCCAGAATTAGACTTCCAACGTGCTAACCATCCACATACTCTCATTATAGTCCCCTTACAAGCAACAGCTTATATTTGAAAAAATGGGACATAGGGAAGTAAGATCCATCTGTGGCCAATTTAGAGATTTTTCTCTCCCAGACACTGGTTAACACACATGGGATGAATTTATGGTCTTTGTCGACACTAGCACAGTATTTTCACACAGTGGCCCAGGGACCCCTTGCTTTGGAACAATTGGGTGCTTGTTAAAATTCAGGTTCCTGAACCCAACTACTGATCTTAATCAGAATGGGGGCAGGGGGCTAGAGATATGTAGTTTTCTATGTCTTTCAGGTCATTATGTCCAGTAAAGTTGAAAACTAAGTCGATCAATAAAGCAATTCATTGTAGACAGACACAGTGCAGCAAATGCGGGCAGCACCCTGCCCATTTTTCCTTGACCCAGGGCACTTGCAAACAGTCCTGAACAGACATACAGGTTTCTCTGTCCTCTGTCTAGAGGCCATTCTCTAGCTGTAGAAACATGCTAGGCCTAACAAGTTAAGGAGGCCATGATTGCTGGGGGGGTTACCTTCAGTTCCCCTTGACCAGTGAAGAAGGCCATGATGGTGGATAAACTGTCTACCTTCCTCACTCCTCAGCAGGACTATTCTGAAGGGAGTTTCACATAGTCTCTGAGAGGTTCCCAGCGAGGTAGAATGCCAGTTACCCCTAGGGGTAACCTATTCACTAATGCACCTTCACTGGCTTTCCTCCCTTCCTTGTCTCCCTTCCCCCTCCTTCAGGTGCTTCCTGGGTCACTTCACAAATAAACTACTTGCACCCACATCACTGTCTCAAGGTCCACTTTGGTGGGGGGAAGCGGATCCCAGACTAAGGCAGAGAATATACTGTATGTGGAGTAGAACAACTTTATTCCAGCGAAATTAGGGGATAAGATTTGAAGAATGGAGGGTGAAAAAATTTTTTTAAGAGATTTGATAAAGGAAATTTAATTAAATCCACCTAATTAAAATTGAGTCAATAACTGCCCAGGCCGCAGAAACCATGCTGCAAGCCCACCTGGGTGCTGACTGCCTCCTGACACTTTTAAAAATGGGCATCGCGGTGGTGGTGCGGATCCTGTCAATTAAGTGGAGAATGGGGAAACAAAGGTTTTTCCCCCAAACCTTTAAGGTAGGTTTTTGTTTGGGGTGGGTTTTTTTTTTTTTTCTCCTGCCCTCTGGATTTTTACTTTTAAATCTTAAGTGATATACTGCAGGCCTCAGGCATGACAGGCAATGAGCAGGTGAAGAACCAGTGGAAAAGCGTTCAAAAACTCTTATGTTAGCTAACAGGTTTCTGAATGTATCGCTCTGGTCCACAGAGAAGGCTGGAGAAGGTAGCAAGGAGATGCTGTATCGGCTACTGCAGCCTTAAAACAAAGTTGGTGTCTCTTTGGACTTTAAAATTGTTCCTATGCAGCTTATTTTATTTTTGTTTAATCAAATAAACAAGAGGGTTTTTCCATGGAAAAAAAAAATTGAGTCAATTCAGGCAATTTTATTTTTCACACTGTTTGCTATTATTTTTGTGTGGGTGTGCATCCCCTTATGAAGTTTAATGTGCTCACCATCCTTCTGAAAGTATCCTAATCACTTGATATTAAATCCTGCAGCTTTTTCTTGAAAATCTTCAGATTTTTCTGGAGATAAATATTAATTCTGTGTATACTACATGTAATTTAGATAACTGAGGAATTAATTTTCTTTTGATAGTAGACAAAAGAATGCTTAGCCAACAGAAACAACAAAAAAAATTTAAACACTCATTTTCACTGGAACTACATGTTATTTGACCAAACAGTTGAGGGCTCAATTGTTCAAACTTACCTTTGGCATGTCCTAAGACAAGACACTGTGAAGCTGAAATCTGGTGTGCTTTCTTTCCAGCCCTAAAGCATGAAATTTGGGAGAAGTTTGAATTTGAGGGTCTGACAAAACAGCTGTCAGACCTTACTAAGCATCTCCAAGTTGCAGTTTTCTCATTTGTTAAAGGGTAATAATAATAATACTAATAATACCTGGTTCATTAGATTGTTTTAAGGCTGAAATAGTGTTTTTAAGATGCCTGGCACATGGCAGGTAGATGCTTTACTACTCATTAGCTCACAAGACAGCCCAGCTAGAACCACACACCATGAAACAGCCAGCATTTATCAGCTCAGGAATGCCCTAAGGTTTCTTATCTACTTTTATTCAACTCGCTCTGTTCTGTCATTTTTACTCAGTAACTGTCTTGGGCTGAAGGAGAGGTATTTATAGGAGGCTGTGTAGCTGGTGTCTGCAATCTGCAAACGTTTGGCTGACCTTGGCATAGTCTCTAGCTCAAGTGAAAACCCAAATGGCTGACTTTCAGCCTAGTGACATACACAAAATTTAACTGTTTGCCTTCCACGGAAATTAGTCTATTTTGACAGAACTGAAGGAGAAGACAGTTCTGACACTCTTCAGGCACAAGATGCAAAATAGCCAATTGATCTTGTCCAGCCAGTTTAGGGCTTTATGTACCTGCCCTTGCCACTAAAAAACAACCCTGGGGGGCTTCTCTGGTGGCGCAGTGGTTGAGAGTCCGCCTGCCGATGCAGGGGACACGGGTTCGTGCCCCGGTCCGGGAAGATCCCACATGCCGCAGAGCGGCTGGGCCCGTGAGCCATGGCCGCTGAGCCTGCGCGTCCGGAGCCTGTGCTCCACAACGGGAGAGGCCACAACAGTGAGAGGCCCACCTACCGCAAAAAAATAAAATAAAATAAAAGACCCATCAATTCCTCTTCTGACTGACACATTCTTTCTTTAGCTATAAAAATAAATTCAATTTAGCTTCAGTCTTGCAATGCAGAAGCCTGTCTTTCTTTTTAAGTGTCACATCCCTAACTCAAAACCAGTAGATGGTTTTTGTACTTTTAAAAATGGAATGTTGGGCTTCCCTAGTGGCGCGGTGGTTGAGAGTCCGCCTGCCGATGCAGGGCACGCGGGTTCGTGCCCCGGTCCAGGAGGATCCCACATGCCGCGGAGCGGCTAGGCCCGTGAGCCATGGCCGCTGAGCCTGCGCGTCCGGAGCCTGTGCTCCACAACGGGAGAGGCCACAATAGTGAGATGCCCGCGTACCGCAAACAAATAAACAAAAAAAAAACAACCCTGGGTTGTATAAAATCTTTCCTTTTAGATTGATCATTCAAGCTTGCATTGTAAGTAATGACAAATCCTCCAACACATATTTCCAAGTGAAATCAGCACCTTGGTTTTTTCTTTGATGTGTGGAACGTTACTACTTAGGTTGTTTGATGCCTTCCTGGTGTAGAGAATTTCATGCTGATTCCTTAACGGCAAATTCCACTTTTTATTGTGAGAGTCTTTCATTAGTGAACATATTTTTGTTGTATTATATATATCCCCAGTCTTCTCCCAAAGTACTCTGTGTACTCTGTCTTCTCTGGCTTCTCTTGTCTTACCTTTGTGGTTACATTCCTAGAGGTCTTATCTTTTGAGGGCTAGGGTGGTATATTTTTCCTCTTCAGATCTCTGATACCTGTTATAGAAAAGTGATTTGTACAGAGCATATATGCTTGTCTTAGGTTGGATTCCTCCAGAACAGACCCTAAAACAAAGATTTGAGTGCAAGTAGTTTGAAAGTACCTGTTAGAAATGGGAAAGGAATAAAGCTAAGACATGGTGAGAGCAGGTTCCCAGGGTGAAGCACTGGGCTCAGTGCATGCTGGAGACTCCTAAGAGGCCGCCTAGGAGACGCCTCAGAGTGATCTCAATTGAGGGATGAGGAAGCTGGAGTATTTATCATATGGTAGCTGCATCATTGTTTGAGGTTTACTCCAAGGGACATTGATTCCTGGGCGCTCTGGCCAGCCCTGCACGCATCCAGCACACTCCCACATCTCAGGAAGCCCTCAGGCAGAGGATCACTGTGAGAAAACAGTGAGTGCCAAGGGACTGTGGGCAGGGCACCGGCTACCTCTGATGTAAGGCTCAGTAAACTCTTATTGTACAGAACTGAATGGAATTTGCCAAGAGCTATAAGAAATGTCAAATGACTCTAAGATCTGAAATCATTGATTTTTACTCACCTCCTGCAGATGCATGTTTTCAACAGTATCAATTTTGTCAGGGCTGAATGATTTGGGGGCAGTGCCATCTCTAGAAGCAGCAGGAGGGCAGTGTTTATTCTAACTCGATCACACCGTTGGGATGTCTTCCATACCCAGGCTGTGTTACAGATGGAGCAATAAAAGTACTTTTTATGCTTTTTTACATTCCTTTTTCTTATATACTTTTTTTAAACATCTTTATTGGAGTATAATTGCTTTACAATGTTGTGTTAGTTTCTGCTGTATAACGAAGTGGATCAGCTGTATGTGTACATATATCCCCATATCCCCTCTCTCTTGTGTCTCCCTCCCACCCACCCTATCCCACCCCTCTAGGTGGTCACAAAGCACTGAGCTGATCTCCCTGTGCTATGCGGCTGCTTCCCACTAGCTATTTATTTTACATTTGGTAGTGCATATAAGTCAATGCTACTCTATCACTTCGTTTCAGCTTACCCTTACCCTTCCCTGTGTCCTCAAGTCCATTCTCTACATCTGTGTCTTTATTCCTGTCCTGCCCCTATGTTCTTCAGATCCTTTTTTTTTTAGATTACATATATATGTGTTAGCATACAGTATTTGTTTTTCTCTTTCTGACTTACTTCATTCTGTATGACAGACTCTAGGTCCATCCACCTCACTACAAATAACTCAATTTCGTTTCTTTTTATGGCTGAGTAATATTCCATTGTATATATGTGCCACATCTTCTTTATTCATTCATCTGTTGATGGACATTTAGGTTGCTTCCACGTCCTGGCTATTGTAAATAGAGCTGCAATGAGCATTGTGGTACATGACTCTCTCTGAATTATGGTTTTCTCAGGGTGTATGCCCAGTAGTGGGATTGCTGGGTCATATGGTAGTTCTATTTTTAGTTTTTAAGGAAACTCCTCCCTACTGTTCTCCATGGTGGCTGTATCAATTTACATTCCTACCAACAGTGCAAGAGGGTTCCCTTTTCTCCACACCCTCTCCAGCATTTATTGTTTGTAGATTTTTTGATGATGGCCATTCTGACTGGTACAGTATGGGATCTCAGTAGAGACCTTAGGGAAGAAAGACTCTATGGTCCTTTGGAAACAGTACTGGGCCAGGAGTTGGGGAGTTTAAGCTTTTATATTCTTTCTTGCATGACCTTATAGGCATGTGGCCTTGCAGAAATCACATTGAACCTTCTAGCCTCATTTGCTGACCTGTGAAATGGATAGATTGAACACTAAGGTTTCTTCCAGCTTCAAGTATGATTGTCCTATGAAATAAGGCAATGGGACTTGTATATTTTATATGTGTATATATATTGTATATATTATATGTACATATGTGGATGAAGTAGAGATTGGGAGACAAAAATACAGACTTACACATATGTGCAAATTACACATATTTATTTCTGTAACATGTGTGTCTTTATTCTGTAGTTATTTTTATTCCAAAAATGAGAGAACAAATTGTTATGGCATTCAGAATATATCCTATTCTAATAATTCTTTCCTCTGAAAGCAAATGGTTTCTTCTCCCACTTACAAATGAGAATATATTTTCCATGTAGGATCACAACAGGAAAGGGAATTTGAGAATGAGAATTCTATCTTTGTTTTCTTGTGACTGACATGATTAAGTGGTCTACAGAGATGAATGTTGGTTGCAAACTGTGTTAAAATAACCTTAGGTTGCTTCCTCAGGTAATGTAAGTTTCTCTTAATTTCCCATCTGTCTTCATAAACTCAGCAGGATTATACCAGTATAGAAGGATTCCCTATTTCTAGATGTTAAAAAAAACAAACCCAACCTTGCAGTTTTTGTATTTGTTTTGCTAATTTAGCGTAAGTGTTGGTTTTGTACCCTAATAAATGTAAGGTTTTATCCTATTTGTTCCCAAGAGATACAGAGTGGTGTGTGAAGGGGTGGGAGCAACCAGTTCAAACCCACTGGTAGAGCTCACGTACCCCAACCCCTATCTCTTCGAGGACTTCACATCATACTATGAATAGGGAAATCCAGTATTTCGAGATAAAGATGAACATTATGTCGTGATGGAGATGTTGAAGAGAAGGAAGTTCACGTCCTAGGCTAGCACCACAGCTAATCACCCCCGATTCTGACCTTCCCATTTGGGTCCTTTAAGGGAGTGTGCCTGGGCTTGGCTGGCGATCAGCTGAGGATGCAGAATGTGATTCATTCCGGTTTTGAGGTCCAGCCGCGTTTATGGACACTCGGCAGCTGCTGCCCCCGTGTATTGGGAGAGCAAAGCCACAGCCAGGCCCTTCTGTTAGTGCTTTGCCACTGTGCATGCCTGTTCATCTCCCTGGAGACCAACCCCACTCCAGGCTGGGTCCTCAGAGCCCTGGAAGTACAGAATGGGTTTCTGAGATTCTCTAGCTTCTCTAGTAGGGCTGATATTTTCTTACTGGGCTAATCAGTATGTTTGAGTTCCCAACAGACCTTTGAGTCAAATTCAACTTTGGAACTGTTTCACAGCTGGGGACAATGTAGGAGCCCGTGCTCACCCCAGTTCAGTCTAGTCTAGCACAAACCTTAGAGTGGGTAATGGTTATTTTTCAATGCCCATCGAAAGGAAGATGGAGTCATTAATGCTTGCAAAATCCTTCTGTATCTACAAAGAGACTTCATAAGTTCAATGCATTTTTTTGTTTCTTTTTGGAAATTATCTTTCTCTACCCTCAAGGTCTTAGTGCAGTTGTTCTAAAACTTCAAAATGTATGAGAATCAATAGAAGGGTTAGAAATGTAGATTCCTGACTCCTCAGAGATTAGATTCAGATAAGATGGTTGATTAGGAATCTGCCTTTTAAACAATTACTCCATATAATGCTAAATGCAATTGGCAGGTGGATCTTACTTTAAGAAAAACTCTTTTAGAGACGCTCATATGATAAGTGTTTTTGAAAACTCTCTTTTCCAAGAAGAGGTCTTGTCATTGCCAGAAACTGGGTGTTTCTAAACAGAAGTAAATCATGGATAAGTAGTGCTTTGTCATCTATAGGAAAATAGCCAATAGGTATGAATGCACACCCGAAAGTCATTATTGTTATTGGGGGCATATATGCATTTAAGCATTTTGTTTTATATTTTCACCTATTTTTTGATGTTTATTGAGTTCTCATTGAAAATTCGCTTTGAACATGACAAATATAGCCACTTAAAAGATCTATCATATCATGGACTAGTCTCTGACCTTAAAAATATTCAATCAAATGATTTACTTAACATTTATTACATACATATTTATTGTAAGTTTTCTTGGTGCTGGGCCCTATGCTGGCACTGAAGTGAGGCCACATTTGAACTCTCCCGTGAATGTTATATGACTGTCATACAAATTTGGGGCTTGTGTACAATACACAGGCTCAGTCAAACGTAAGTTTTGTTTAAGCTTACTTAGTGCCGCTTACTTAGTTTTGCTCAGTTTAGGAATCATAACCTTTCCTGTAATTGTGAGAAAGACATAGAGGAGTGCTCTGTGTATCCTTATAGAGAACCTCGGCTGTTGGTTGGAAGAGGGTAAGATGGTCATGCGGGTGGGGGCTGGAGTGTGATCACAAATTACACCAACATATTTCCTCAGGGATTGGGCAGATGTGAGAATTAAAGTCACAGTGACCAAACGATTTATAGGAGCTAGACTATTTCTCAAAAGTGAGGCTGAAAAAGGTTTAAAAACTATGATTGCCTGGAAGCCTTTTTCAGTTAAGACTTTGTCAGTACAACAAAAGACTGAATGTCTGAATCCATCCTCTGGAAAGGAAGATAGTAGAACAGACTTGGCCACACACACACAACAAACACATGCGATGTCCAGGCGCACACCCTTAGCCTTCTCATTAACTTTCTGGAAGTCCACTCTGAGTGTAGACATTATCCAGTGGTTCTCAAGGTAGTATATCTGGGGATGTTTAGTAAATGCCCGCTGCTTTGACATACCAACCCGAGACTCCGTCGCTCCAGTCTGCAGCCTGCGCTTTCTCCCAGGGTCTGAGCTCTCTGCATAGAACAGAACAACCTTTCTTCTTCTGTCCTTTTGTGTTACAAGCACATAGGGTTCTCTTGTTCTACAGCAAGGTGGGCAGAGGTGGGTACAGGAAGAGAGAAGGTTTAAACTTGGATCCTTTGTCAGCAGATTATCTTCTTGAAAGGTGTTAGAAGTGAACATTGATTCAGCTTCCAGCTAGGACACCCAGGTTTTCCTGCTAAACTGCTGAGTATATGACTTTCTGTGGGATAATTATATTTTCTCTGGAACTTCCACCGGCACCTGGAGTCCCTCTTTCCTCCAGGAACTCAGAGCTGCTCCAGGAACCCACCAGCGGAGAAGTGGGTCCCAGCATCATTAGGTCTACAGGGCCTTGGGGTTTGACATCCCCTGTAAGAGCATAAAGTAGACCACCAGAGTAACCCCACCATTGCCTGCCCAGGACTTAGAGCGAACATAACCCCTCCCTGTTGGAATCCCTCCAAAAAAGGACATCACCTACCTGCTCCTACCCTAGGTAGGGAGTATGGACACACAAAATATACTTGTGAGCTAAATGTGATTGTTTGCATTATCTTGATTATTTGCTAGATTACGCTTTTTACAATCTATAAGTTGTTTGCTTTTTGTGTGTGATTTTTAAAATTTGCTTTTTTGTTCTGTCTCACTCCGTAGACTGTAAGCTCCATGCATAACAAATGAAGGTAATAAATATTGGTTCAGTGAATAGACAGGTAAATAAACCCTCAAGAAAAATATATCCAACCCCCTTCCTTTCCCCTCACTTGTTCCTCTTCCGAGAAATGAAGAGGAATGAGATAGAGAAGGAACTAGAAGCATTAGACCACACTGACCTGCAGGATTAGTACAAGCGCTGCTGTCTATCTTTTAATTGCACCTGGCCTGGAAGAATTAAGCAGAGTTGTCTTCAAACCTTCTAATTCTTTGATTCAGTTTTGTTTTTTTTCCCCAGTACCCTGGTTTTCTCCAGCTGTGGTTTGATAGTCTTCATACTCTAAGTAATTAGGTAAAGTGCTTTCTTTCTTGGAGCCTACATGCATTTTCAGAATATTGTTCCAGCAGCCTGAGATGGAATGATGGGGGTGAGGAGAAAGTGAGGGGAAGCAAGGGGAATAGAACCCAAGCTTCTACCCCTTAAGTCAGCTTCAGGCTATGTGACATCAGGCCACCCCCACTCACCACCAATGGCGAATACATCAGTAATGGACAGTATCTTAACATATGAAGTGATCAAAGAATTTCTGATGGAACCATGATCTACCTCTTGTCCTTCAGGAATTAGGGGAAGAATTCTGAGCCTATGAGAGAGTTTGAAAATGGAAGGAGTGCTCTTCAGGGAGGGGACAGAATACATATCCAGAAGTAAGCAGTGACATAACTAGGGAAACAGGGCTTCCTGTAGTCTAAGGAGAGGTCCTGAATGGAACGATGGCAGCCTCATTCTACCTGCAAACATATTTTGTTTGGGTCACACAGTATTTTAACAGGAAACTTTACATGAAATTCCAAGTTCTGATCCCTCTTGGAAAATTGGGAGATCTGGTAACACTGGGATCACATCCCATAATGCAGCAATCTCCTGGAGCTGGAAAAGAGCATCCCCTTTAAATAGAACATAGAGTTTTTGGTTAACCGAAACCCATTACTACCTATTACCTTATATTCTCTCAATTTCACTCATTTATATTGGTCCCTGTAGGCTGCGAGATTTCAACTCTGGTCTGTGGGGTAGATTTTAGAATTTTCAAAGGGACAGTACACACTGGATATTTCATTGGCAGAATGGAAGTGAATGGCAGTCACTGCCTGACTCCACCGGAGAGAACCAAAGGCCCTGAACAGGTGTGTTTCTTGCTTATACATCCTTAGGAGACACATGTATGGAGAACATCTCTTGAACCTGAGCATCTGTTGGTGGCTGAAGACTTCTTGGTAGTGGTGGTGGTGGGCTTTCTGCCCCCTTGTGACAGTTTTCTTTGTCAGCACAAATTTTAGCTTTGCATTTTAGTCAATTTGTGCTGCTCTGTCTGTAAACACTTGCTAGTACCTCTTTTGGGCATTACAGCCATTCTTTAATCTTTATACCTCAACCTTCATTTGTTCTAAATGGCTAAGTATCTCTCTACTGGAAAATTTGCCTAGTCTTAGTTAATGTGTGTCTGTTATTCAGATTAGTTTTGCCAAATCACTGAATATAATATCCTCAGGGTAGAATAAATTAATACACTTGTAAAGGTAATTCCATTAAGTACTTTTGCCACAGCAGTCAGAAAAAAGGATACAGAAAATTTCTAATGAATCCTTTGGAGTGGTTTTGTAAAACACTCATACAAATTCTAATTAGTCATAAACTGTAATTTGGTACCTTTCACATTTACAATGACAGATCTCCCTGGCCACTGTCATCCTCCTTAATAGTTCCCCACTTTGGCCTGGCTAAACAAAGAGAAACATCCAATTTGGGCCTGCCATTTCGTCTCTCTGTGCTTCCTTATTCACTCCCTAACAATCATTTATTGAGCAAACCCATTAAGACCTCGGGTTAGGAAAGAGGCCTGCCCTCAGAGAACTCAGAAACTAATAATCAAGTGAAGAATTAGACCTGTGGGTCTCAAGGGGCAGGCCCCAACGTGTAGCCTCAGCGTCCTTGCAACTTGTTAGAAATGCAAATTCAGAACTCCCACTCCAGATGTAATGAACCAGAAAGTCAAGGAGTTGGCCCCCTAATCAATGTGTTAACAAGCCCTCAAGGTGATTCTGACGTACATAAACCTTTGAGAACCCAAGTGTCTTGTGTTCCATTCACATAAATTATACTCCAAGTTTCTTCACAAAGCTTCCTCAGAAGCGAAACAGATAAGCTAAGGCATGAGGTCCACGGTATCCAAAGAGGCAGAATTTTTTCCTCTGTGAGTTTTTCCTGTCTAGTGGAGCTGTGTGCTGTGTGGCTATTTCAGCATAGATATGGTATAGACAGGATCAACCTTTAAGGTAATTGTGGAGTGAATGAATCATCTGCTCCTTGTCTGTCTCTCTGTTTAGGGTCCTTGCTCAGATTTCTTGGGCATCTTCAGCCCGCCAGCACCTCCACAGCCCAATAATCTGTGCTTCTTCCCTTTACACAGTCTCCTTTCCACTGTCTATTGATCAGACATAGAATCGAAGGTTCACAAAGAGGGACTTCTGTTTGGTGTAAACCATGAAGATGCATAGGGTAAAATCAGCAACATATTTTGAGCAGTTTTTGACAGTGCAGTTTTCTTTCTAGCCAAAGTATTTGATTTCCACATCAAATGAATGTGAAGGAATCTGACCATTCCAGGTTTGTCCATTTTTCAGCTACTGAGATAGTCCCTCCTTATAAGGAATTTCTGCAAATGTGGATTATTTTACTAGTGAGAAGTTTTTTTTGTTGTTTTTTTTGTTGTTTTCTTTGTGGTATGCGGGCCTCTCACTGTTGTGGCCTCTCCCGTTGCGGAGCACAGCCTCCGGACGCGCAGGCTCAGCGGCCGTGGCTCACGGGCCCAGCCGCTCTGCGGCATGTGGGATCTTCCCGGACCGGGGCACGAACCCGTGTCCCCTGCATCGGCAGGAGGACTCTCAACCACTGCGCCACCAGGGAAGCCCAAGTTTTTGTTTTTTAATTTTATTGGGGTATAGTTGATTTATACCAGTGACAAGTTTTAAAAATAGCACATCAGCTATCTTCTGCATCATAGACTCACTGATCTAATCATTTGTTCTGTTCTCAAGGTGAACACTGATTCTTGCAGGCAGGTTGTGCAGTGACTGTTAATCTGGGTTTGAGCTCAGGAATAATGGAGACTTAGATGTGAAAAATGAGCAGTACTTCCTAGAAGTATAGGGATTAGTTTCATAATCACTTACACTTCCATCAGGTATAGAATTATTTTTAGAATTATAAAACCAAATGTTATGTACAATTGCTATGTCCTGACAATTGCTTTAAGCTGCATTCATCACCTGTGCTTGCTAGCACTGCAAACAATGGTTAGTGCCGCAATCCCATATACTATGGCATTCATAGGCAAAAATAGTGCTGACTTTGAGGTAGTGGGATAAGAATTGTATGCACCTCACAGAAATTAATGTGACCTGTGGTACTTCTTCAGAGCACTGCAGGGTCATCTGGGAGAAGATAAAGACATGTGTAGGTTATGACACAAGTAGCTTGGAGGCCTCCAGATTCCAATTCCAGGGCACAGGGGCTCCCTGGGCCCTGTGAGGTTCGTGTGGGTAGTGACCAGTGGTTAGGAACAGACAGGGAAGGAGTCTGTGCACTCATCCCCACCCCTTTCTCCGGAGGCCTCTACAGGGGGTACTTGACTTGCCATCTTTCTTCCTCTCGTTCTTTATAATGGGCTTAGAGTATAAGAGAATTCATAGTCTCCCATCAATTTTTTCCCAAATTTGGCCTTGTATCCTATGAATATGATGAAATTTACACATTACTGTTGGCCAGTTTTACTTTTAAAAATAGACATTTAAAACCTAGAAGTTAAAAGAAGAATGTGGGCTTCCCTGGTGGTGCAGTGGTTGAGAGTCTGCCTGCCGATGCAGGGGACATGGGTTCGTGCCCCGGTCTGGGAGGATCCCACGTGCCGCGGAGCGGCTGGGCCCATGAGCCATGGCCGCTGGGCCTACACGTCCGGAGCCTGTGCTCCGCAACGGGAGAGACCACAGCAGTGAGAGGCCCACGTACCGCAAAAAAAAAAAACAGAACAGAACAAAAAGAAGAATGCAATTTTCTTCTTTATTTATCTTCACAATTGAGTTGGGCATCCTTCCATTTTTAACCTTAATTAAATTTAATTTTATATTCATGCTGTAATCATAATTATGGTTTTATGAGCCCCTGGTTAATTTCAGGGTTCAGATGTCGCTGCTGGAAGTAATAATTGAACAGACAGGACTGGAGATTTCACAAGGGGTCATCCACACCAGTCAGAAATGAGCTTCATTAAGATAGTGAGAAAGAGAAAAGAACCCTGACACCCATGAGCTGGCAGAGTGCTTTCAGTGAGGTTTTGGCATTCTCCTCCTGCATACAGACAATTTCATGGACATCAACATCAGACAAGGCTATTCTGTGAGTATGATGGATCAAGACGAAAACAAGACCACTCTGAATTCACATCTGAATACAGACAAAACACCAACAATCCTCCCTCTCAGCTAGTAGGAGTGACTGCTGTTTCCCTATCAATTATAGGTTTAGTTTGCCCTGCCCTCAGATAAGATTCATTAAGTAATTAAAAACTTATCCCTGCTTTCTGAAAGTACCCAACAGAGATAGAAGCCCACTTCCTTGGACCCGCCTCAAAACTCTCAAAGTCCCAATCCTAAACCTTGCTAACACCCTTTTGTTTTTTTTTACAGTTTAAAAAAAAATTTTATTGAAGTATAATTGATTTATAATGTGTTAATTTCTGCTGTACAACAGTGATTCAGTTATACATATATATTCTTTTTCATCTTCTTATATTATTATTATTACTATTATGCTATGGGGATTTAAAGTAGACCTGCTTAGATATAAACCATATAAGAAAATCTATAGTCAGTATTCTTTTTTTAATTAATTTTTATTGGGATAGAGTTGATTTACAATATTGTTAGTTTCTGCTGTCCAGCAAAGTGAATCAGTTATATATATACATATATCTACTCCTTTTTTTGGATTGTTTTCCCATATAAGTCATTACAGAGATTATTGAATATAGTTCCCTGTGCTATGCAGTAGGTCCTAGTTGTTCATCTTTTTTATATATAGTAGTGTGTATATGTCAATCCCAATCTCCCAGTTTATCCCTCCCCCCCTCTTTTCCCCTTGGTAACCACAAGTTTGTTTTGACTCTATTTCTGTCTGTGACTCTATTTCTGTCTTGTAAATAAGTTCATTTGTACCATTTTTTAGATTTCATGTATAAGCGATATCATATGATATTTGTCTTTCTCTGTCTGACTTACTTCATTCAGTATGACAATCTCTAGGTCCACCATGTCGCTGTAAACGGCATTATTTTGCTCTTTTTTGTGGCTAATATTCCGTTGTATATATGTACCACATCTTCTTTATCCATTGATCCACTGATGGACATTTTAGTTTGCTTCCATGTGCTGGCTATTGAAAATAATGCTACGATGAACTTTGGGGTGCACATATCTTTTCGAATTATGGTTTTCTCCAGATATATGCCCAGGGTTGGGATTGCTGGATCATATGGTAGCTCTATTTTTAGTTTAAGGGACCTCCATACTGTTCCCCATAGTGGCTGTACCAGTTTACATTCCCAACAACAGTGTAGGAGGGTTCCCATTTCTCCACACCCTCTCCAGCATTTATTGTTTGTAGATTTTTTGATGATGGCTATTCTGACTGGTGTGAGGTGGTACCTCATTGCAGTTTTGATTTGCATTTCTCTAATAATTAGTGATGTTGAGCATCTTTTCACGTGCCTCTTGGCCATCTGTATGTCTTCTTTGGAGACATGTCTATTTAGGTCTTCTGCCCACTTTTTGATTGGGGTGTTTGTTTTTTGGATATTGAGCTGCATGAGCAGTTTGTATAATTTGGACATTAATCCCTTGTCAGTTGCTTCGTTTGCAAATATTTTATCCCATTCTGTGGGTTGTCTTTTTGTTTATGGTTTCCTTTGATGTGAAGAAGCTTTTAAGTTTAAGTAGGTCCCATTTGTTTATTTTTTTTTATTTTCATTACTCTAGGAGCTAGGTCAAGAAAGACCTTGCTGCAATTTTTGTCAGAGAGTGTTCTGCGTATGTCTTCCTCTAAGAGTTTTATAGTATCCGGTCTTACATTTAGGTCTTTAACACATTGTGAGTGTATTTTTGTGTATGTTGTAAGAAAATGTTCTAATTTCATTCTTTTACATGTAGCTATCCAGTCTTCCCAGCACCACTTATTGAAGAGACTGTCTTTTCTCCACTCTATACTTTTGCCTCCTTTGCCATAGATTAGATGACCATAGGTGTGTGGGTTTATCTCTGGACTTTCCTGTTCCATTGATCTATATTTCTGTTTTTGTGCCAGTACCATACTGTTTTGATCACTGTAGCTCTGTAATATAGTCTGAATTCAGGGCGCCTGATTCCTCCAACTCCGTTTTTCTTTCTCAAGATTGCTTTGGCTAATCAGGGTCTTTTGTGTTTCCATACAAATTGTAAAAATTTTTGTTCTAATTCTGTGAAAAATGCTATTGGTAATTTGATAGGAATTGCACTGAGTCTGTAGATTACTTTGCATAGTATACTCATTTTGACAATGCTGATCCTTCCAATCCAAGAACATGGTATATCTCTCCACCTGTGTCATCTTTGATTTCATTCATTGGTATCTTATAGTTTGCTGAACACAGGTCTTTTGCCTCCTTAGGTGAGTTTATTCCTAGGTATTTTATTCTTTTTGTTGCAGTGGTAAATGGGATTGTTTCCTTCCTTTCTTTTGTTGTTAGCGTATAGGCATGCAAGATATTTCTGTGTATTAATTTTGTATCCTAAAATGTTAGCAAATTCATTGATTAGCTCTAGTAGTTTTCTTGTGGCATCTTTAGGATTTTCTATGTATAGTACCATGTCATCCGCAAACAGTGACAGTTTTACTTCTTCTTGTCTGATCTGGATTCTTTTTACTTCTTTTCCTTCTCTGATTGCCATAGCTAGGACTTCCAAAACTCTGTTGAATAATAGCGGCGAGAGTGGACATCCTCGTCTTTTTTCCTGATCTTAGAGGAAATCCTTTCATTTTTTCACTGTTGAGAATGATGTTTGCTGTGGGCTTGTTGTATATGGCCTTTATTATGTTGAAGTAGCTTCCCTCTATGCCCCCTTTCTGGAGAGTTTTTATCATCAATGTAACAGCCTCTTTCTGAGACAACCCATGATTACCCATGGTGTGCAGTCTCTCACTGCAGTGAGTAACAAACCCAACTTGTTCAACCACAGGTGTGTTCCTGGTAGTCTTTGGCCAGAGAATATTCTATAAGTTGGTTGATTATTTTCTTATGTCCATTCTGGACAATAAATCTGAATTGTACCTCCTTAACTCTGGGCATGGCTCACCAATGCAGCAGCTCTGTCCTTCTCTGACTTCAGTTCTTTTCGGAGATTCATTCTTAATGTGTTCATAGGCTGAAAAGATTTTAGTCCTTTGAACAGAAAGAGTCACCTTAGAATCTAAAGTGAAAATGTGTATTAGGGTTCTCTAGAGAAACAGAACCAGTTGGATGGCTGGATGGGGTACATATTATTATATTAAACATCTAATATTTACTGCATGTTAGGAACTGTGTTAAGTGCTTTACATAAATTAGCTTGTTTTAATCCTGAGACAAGCCTGTGAGGTGGACGCTGTTATTACCCCATTTTATAGATGAGCAAACTGAAACACAGGTGAATTAACTTGCCCAAGATTACACTTTTAAGGTTCAAATTTAAGTTGTCTAACTCCCCACTCTTTGCTTTAACTTTTACATTTTACTGCCTTTGAGATACCTCCTCTATTTCCCAGAATCTAGACAGTAGTAATTCAGAATGCTATTACCTGGAGTAACATATGTAATTCTAGGAAGGCAAAATAATAGTTATTAAAATGTTGGCATATTTTCTTTTATAGTAAGTGTAATTACCAGCCTCATTCTTCTCAGTTACAATAGTTAATGAGTCCAGTGATCAAATTCTTGAGAGTCAGATACTATCATCATATATAACTACAGGTTTCAGAATGTATGAGCAAATATTGTTAAAAGTGTATTCCTCTGTGTTATCGAGGGTCATTGTAAAGAATCGATATATAGTAAACTGTCTTCTTTGAATAAGATGGACAGAAGGAATGAGAAATATGTGTAACGTGAGTACTGAGCACAGGTATATTATGGTGGTGTCAATTGTAATGCGTGTTTCCCAGTGTTTCCTTGTTGGTAGCAGCTTTTGGGGTATTTATATTGAGAGGTACTACTTGATTTGCTGTAGGGTGTTTCACCTCTTCTTTTTTCCAACCATTATTTTCAGTCTCCTATGTTTTCTGTCCATCTTAGTCATGAGGGATTTTATTACTCTCATAGTTTACTCGATCACTCCTTTAATGCTAACTTACCATTTCTTCTACCACTTGTCAGAATTTTTATAATAGTTTAGCCATTTTTACAACTCTTCAAACCTTTAAGTCTTCTATTAATGTTAGGTAATAAATCAAGAGCTTATTTGAATATCCAAAAATGCATAAAATATTTTGAGTAAGCACTCAGAAAAAGGTATAATCCTTACAAATACTTTTAATAAGCACTATATTCAAAATAAAGCATATGTTTAACATCATTGATACACTGTAGAAATTCTAAGGTTAATATTAAAACAGTAAATATGCAGAAACGTAAAATTTATAAACAGATATTACCTTCCTGTCCCTTAATGTCAACTTTATTAAAGTCATGGTTTAGACATGATTATAGTATGCTTTTCTGTCTGTTTTCTGGAGCAATCATGGGAAAACCTATGACCTCCTGAGCCTTGGGGAAATATTTCTCAGCATTTTGTATGTAGAACGTTCATCAGTTCCTACCTAATATCGTTAGGGTTGCAATTCATTTTCACAATCCTTCCATTCCTCCTTATTGCCAAACAGATTCTAAGTCTAATGCTCTGTACCTAAGAAGGGAAGCATATTGTGAAAAAGTGAAGGAAAAAGTTTAGTCATAAGCACCTCAGATGCAAATGTACTATTCTTTTTATAGTATTCACAGAAGGTTAAATACGGACAGAAAAAAAGTATGTGATAATTTAATTAAATAATTCATTTCCTCAGTATTGTATCTCTTCTTCTAAACATCTATGACTCTATATATTCATAGAGAAAATTACAAATGTAGGTCGGTTTGGAGAGATGTGTTTGTCTACAGTTTTGACCTGTGAAGAGAATGTAGAGCTGAGTCCCTCTTGACTATTCTGTGAGGCCTCCAGAAAAATCTGTGAAGAGATGGATGAGGTGACAAAACAGATCCTGGTAAAGAAGGGTTTAGGGATTGCTATTACTGAAGCACTAAAGATTAGGTCAGAAATATTTTTGTTCAAGTTCATTCAAGAATCTATCATTTTATTCTGCAGGGGTGCTGGGGGAAATTACAATTTGACCTGCTGCAGAGGAATCTTTTACCCTTGATGGCCTCTGAATAGCTCCTTGTTCTTCAAGGAGCTTAAGCACATCATTGAACTGCCAATATATCCAGACCCAGCTAGCACAGCAGTACTTTGCCGTGTCACATTAATATTTTTAGAGGTCTATTATGTGTGTATATGTGCATATATGTATGCGTGTATATGTACACCTACACACACATACATACATACCCATATACTTACTATGTAATAAAATCAAAAGACCAGTAATAACTACTTTCGAACACAGATCTGTAGCTTAAATTTTTCATATAGAGGATCGTTGTAAGTTGTTTGTTTATTTTTGGCTGCATTGGGTCTTCATTGCTGTGCACGGGCTTTCTCTAGTTGCGTCGAGCAGGGGCTACTCTTTGTTGTGGTGCACGGGCTTCTCATTGCGGTGGCTTCTCGTTGTGGAGCATGGGCTCTAGGCGCGAGGGCCTCCGTAGTTGTGGCACATGGGCTTAGTTGCTCCGCAGCATGTGAGATCTTCCCAGACCAGGGCTCGAACCTGTGTCCCCTGCATTGGCAGGAGGATTCTTAACCACTGCGCCACCAGGGAAGTCCCATAAGCTGTTTAAACATTTATCATTTTAAGTTAAAGTCAAGAATATTTACTTACTTCTGAAATTTTACATTTTTAATTCTATCAACATAATTTATTAAAATTAGTTTGGAAGTCCAAGCCTATGCTATATGAACCAAACAAAAATAAGCATTGGAAAGAATCTACAAATTATATTACTTTATGGCTTGAAAATTGAAACAAACCAGGCAAACTGTACTCAAATTATGAGTTTTAGTAAAATTGTTTGAAATAAAAAGTAGTATCCAGAAATAGCCATTTAATAACAAAGAGGTCCCATTTCAGAGCAAGAAACTTGTAAAATACTTAGGAATAAACCTGAGAGATGTTTATGACAAAGTAAGAAAGCTAGAAAGTTTGACTGGAAATTTTACTTGGTAAAGACTTACTTACAAACCAGAGCGATAATAGGAGGCTGATTGGTTAGGAATATAAGTTAATTTGTAGCACTAGTTCAATTCTGGCCAAAATCTGAAAAGAATTTTCTTTTTCCTTGACAGAGGCTATTCTAAAATTCATTTGTAAAAATAAGCAATCAGGAAGACCAATTGATATTTTGAAAAGAAGCAGAGATGAAGCATGTCACTATAAAGTACAAAGCTAAAGTAGGGTTTCTCAATCGTACTGACACTTGGGCCAGGTAATTCTTTGTTATGGGGACTGTCCTGAAATTTTAAGATGGTTAGCAGCACCCCTGGCCTCTACTCATTAGATGAGTAGTACCTCCTCCTTCAGTTATGATAACCAAAAACATCTCTGGATACTGACCGATATCCCCTGGGGGGCAAAATCATTCCTGGTTGAGAACCACTGAGCTAAAGAACAAAAAATACAATCAGAAATTAATGAAACAGATTTAAAAGTTCAAAAATTGTCCAATTATAGATAAATTTATGATAAAGTAGGCATCACTAGGCAATGAATAAGAAAAATGTTTATGATTGGAATTGTGAGTAACAATTTTAAAATAGATTTGCACAGATTTCATACTACACATTAAAATTAACATTGTGAATAGAATCAACTATGTATCTGATCTCTGGGGCAGTGGTTGTTGAAGGAAACCATCTAAAAAGTCTATCATATATAAAAACAAACATCAGTGTTTTGACACAAGTGGCATAATTTAGAAAAAACAAAATTACAGACACGGAAAAACATTTAAACACATTATAACAGATTTAAGATTAGTGTGTATACCAGGGATCAGCAAAGGGCTAGATAATAAATATTTCTGACTTCGTGGGCAGGGCCAGCTTCATGGGCATATGACCTTCACTTGACTTAATGCTCTGTCATTGCCATTTTGAAATTCTTAATAATCTTTTAACAACGGGCTCCACACATTTTCATTTTTTTACCCTTCAAATTATGTAGCCAGTTCTATTTGCAGGCCACATGTTCTCTGTTGAAACTACTCAACTCTGCAGTTGTAGCATAAAAGCAGTCATAGACAGTACATGAATGAATGTGGTCATACTTGAATAAAACTTTATTTATAAAAACAGGCAGTGGGCCAGATTTGGCCCCTGAGCCATAGTTTGCCCTTGTCTATACTATACATAAAGTATATAGAAATTGAAAAAAAGAAGCATAAATGAATGTCCTACTTCAGTAATTTTCAAAGAAATGATTATTAACAAAAGACAACTGCTGAATTAATACAAACTTAAAATAATGATGAATTTCCATACTGATGAAATCATGGTAAACCTGGTAGCCTCAAAAAGCACTCACAGGGGCATAACTCAGAAAACTTTTTGAAGAATATGTTTGAAGAATTATAAAAAGGCACCTAGCCTTTGCCTCAGTACCTTCACTCCTAGGAATTTATCCCAAGAAATAAGTCAAAATTAGAAAATACTGCATGCATGAAGATGTTTACTAGAGATTTATTGTAAAAAGGTGAAAAACTGAAAACAATATAGATATGCTACAATGGAAGCATGCTTAGGTCAAGTATGATGTATTGATTTTTTGAAATAATATATGCACTATCAATCAATATGAGACAGCTACTTGGAAAATGTTTTTAGTATTCTGCTAAGTGAAAAGAGCAGACAAAGTCAGTCAATGCTATGTTTGCAGAAATGTAAAAATTATGCATGGATAATGATAAATTCTGGAAGGAACCAACGAGAGAGCAACTAGAACACAGTCTTTGAGTTGCAACTCAGGCTAGTGCTGAGCTGGAGTCCTGGGCCTGTGGTGTTCAGCAGGGCCCCATTTGGCATGACTGTGGACAAGTTACTTAACTTCTCTAAGACAATTTCCTTTTCTTCAAAATAGATGTAATAACATTATACCATCTCATGAGGATGTTGCGAGACTTAAGTGAAAAGATACATATGGTATATAGCACGGTACTTTGCACATGGGAAGCTTTCAAATGTTAGCTATTATGACTATTAGCAAAGCATGGGAAATTAAAACAGTTTATTTCATTTTTAGTTCAGTTGTTATGGTGTTATTTGTGCAGTTAAAGGAACTTCTAACAGCTGTCTTTTAAAATGTAATGATTAAGACTACAGCAATCTCAGCAGGTAGCAAACTAAAACTATTAAAGCAGGGACAATAAAAAGACTATTTTAAAGATTTCACCAATAGAAAAGAGAAAAGAATTGCTGAAACTGCTTAGCAACTTATGTAAGACAAGTCACAAAGACAATTGGAATGAGCACAGGGAAGGATAACGAGTGGCGATAATTAAAGCTGCCACCAGATACACACACACACATACAAACTCACACACATCCCTGTGTCCTTTAGGGAAGCTGATTAAGTCAACAGAGGAGCAGAGAAAGGGGTAATTATTAAACCAGTCATGTGATGAACACTCTCCTCCACCCAGCTTCTCCCTCATGGTGAGAGAGCAAGGGAAGTCACATCATCACATTACTGCCGGGAAGCTTTGCTGTTCACACCTGGTCCGTGACCCTGTCCTCACCTCTCACTGTAGATGAACGGGGCTTCAAGACACCATGTATGTAGCTGGATGGTCTGGGGGAGTTCCCAGTTGGGTTACTCTCAGCAACTCTGCCCCAGGTCTCGGGGTTGGCATGACACTGAATTTACTCTAGCCACTTGGTGCCAAGAAGCTTCGTGAGAAAAGAAGCATTTAACACAGTAAATCTGGACTTCTTATTCTTCAACCTTGTGATGATTATCATTGCCCCAAAGGGCCAGGTTATGACTTATAGGACTTCCCCACCTTTCATCTCTCTGTCATGCCTGGGAATATCTGTTAGACTGAACCAGGCAGTGTTCTGTTTCCTCACCATGCCAGGATTTGCAAACATCCTCAGCGTGTATACACATATATAATGTAATCTAATATGTTTAAGGAGTATAAAACAATACATAACCTAGAGAAGGTCGGTAGCTGGTTAATGAAAGTAAGATGGCCTATTCCTCCTAACTCCAAGTTCTCAGCGTTTTAACTGTGCTTCACCTCACCGCACTTACAGATGCAGGGAGCACTCTGGTCTAGAGCTTTGCCATGCCCCTACCCACAGGGACGACATTCATCCTCTTGCTGTGGCACTGTCATGAGCCCTAGGCTGGGCACTCCAGTTTGCACTCTCCCGTGCTCCATAACCTCTATGTTTCCTCAGCTGGGCCCTGAGCTCCCTCGTTTACTCTGAAACCCATCAGTCACATGCAGAACTCCCCCAGCCTTGGCACAGGGGCAGGGAATCCCTCTGTTTTCACTCCCAGTGCTACTACCTCACGTACTCACTCTTTTTTCCTCCTTCATTTCCCCAAAGTGTTTTGGCAGAAATAATGCAAATCCGGGCCCAATCTGAGCACTCCCCTGACACCAGTAGACCTTATTTTCTAGATCTGAGTTTCTTAACCTTGGCACTCGTGACATTTTTGGCTGGCTGGTTCTTTGTTGTGGGGTCTGTGCTGTGAATTGTGAGATGTTCAGCAGCATCCCCGGTCTCTACCTACCAAGTGCCAGCAGCTCCCCTCCAGCTGTGGCAACCGGAAATACTTGTAGAGTTTGCCAAATGTCCGCTGGGGTGTGTGTGTGAAATAGCTCCTAGTTAAAAGCCACTCTTCTAGATGGTACTTCTGTATGACCTCCTGATCACTCTTATGTACAAATTCCACTTAAACGACCACAGTGATTTAAATATCATTATTCATCACCTATAATTTAAAAGGGAATTATTAAACCCATTTTTCAGGTGAGGAAATTGAGGTTCTATTTGCCAAATATTAACACAGCTAATAAGTGGTACTATCTGGATTTGAACAATTCTAACTACAACTCTCATGTTCTTTCTACTACTTAACAGTGCAAACCAGAGTATTATTTAACTATATATGTATATCTTAGTTTGGGCCACCTTGACAACACACAGAGTGGGTGGCTTAAACAACAAAAATTTATTTTTCTTAGTTCTAGACGTTGGGAAGTCAAGGCACTGGCAGATTTGGTGTCTGGTGGGGTCCTACTTCCTGGTTCATAGATAGCTTGTATTCTGCCTTTGTCCTCACATGGCAGAAGGAGCAAGAAAGCTCTGTGGGGTCTCTTTTATAAGGGCACTAATCCTATTCATGAGGGCTCCACCCTCATGACCTAATCACCTCCCAAACACCCCACCTCCAAGTACTATCATAGTGGGGTTTAGGATTTCAACATATGAATTTGGGAGGGACACAAACCTTCAGTTCATAACAATATACATATAACCCATGGAGCAGTAAAGTAACAAAGAAAAACATCAAAGATCTACATCAGTTCAGCTGTTATTACATTATTAAAATGCCAAATATCTTTTAGAGTAAATAATTTTCATATAATTCTGCCTTCTAGTTAAATGGAAAGTAATTTATGTTTGAGGGTAATTAGATTCACAGAAGTTTTCTTTTCCCAACATATTGGGTCTCTCAGTTGAAGCTTTACATTACAGATTTCAAACTGATTGGTTCACATAACTGAAAAATCCAGATATTATACTGACCTCGGGTAAGGCTTGATCCGGGTTTCAAACACTTTCACCAAAGACATTTTCCCCTCCATCTTTCAGCTGCTTTTCTTAATGCCAACTTCATTCTCAGCTTCTACACAGGAGATCAAGGCTCTCCCTTCATGGTAGTAGTTCAGGCTTCACAGCTTCATTTTACACCATCCAAAAAGAAAAGAGATTCTTTTGTGGTAGCCCAAGAGAAAAGAGAAAAAGGAATGGATTCTCTAAGCCCCAGAAAATATTTGGCTCTCACTGCGTCATATGCCCACCCCGAACCAATCGGTGCAGCCAGAAGGTTGGATGTGTAATTTGCTTTAGCTCCTCAAGGCTCAACTCTGGACTAGTTGTGGGGTCTAGTCCCTTTAAATTAATAGAGCCAAAATTGAGAACCGGTGGTTCCTCAAGGAAAGTTAGGAATTTGTTTCCAGAAGATGGGGAAATGGTTGCTAGGGAGGACCAAGTGATATGCGTCTACACCAATTCTGTTAACATGCCTGCTACAGTTAGTAGTTTTCATTATTTCACAACCCCCATCCCACCCAGTTCTATCACAGAGCTTTTACCATAGACATGTTTCCTTTACCTGGCATTGTTGGAAACTCCTTGACGAGTGCCCAGGTACCGTAAGTCTACAGTCTGGTGAACTGACACCCACAGAGCAGGTCTTAGCCTAGGACAGGGCCAGATCAGGGCTCTTGCTTCTTGGCGAGGCCTCCCAGCCAGTCCCTATCATTCAGTCACAACTTCTCTCGATCATGGGGACTCCAGGGCAAGACTGCTCTCACTGCAAGTAGGATAGCACTTCATTCCTCAAGCAAAGGAAAGGGACTTACTGTTTTTGAGCGCCAACTGTGTACTAAGCAAGTGCCACATGCTGTATCATGTCTTCCTACAGCCACCCTGTGAGGTAGGTGTTAGTGTCCCACTTTAAAGATGAGGAAGCGGAAGCTCGGGGAGGTGAAGCAGCTTGTCCAAAGTCACACCCCCTATAAGAGGCAGAAAGTGGATTCACTGATACGTCTTTCATCCCAAAGCCTGTGCTTTTCATGAACCCTCAAGAAAATCAGTGAATATGTATTTATTTAAAATCTATTGTTTAGCAAGAAATATGCTCAACGTTACTTACGTATGAGTAAATATAAAGCATTTCCCCTTTTCCCCAGGAATGAATGAATGGAAGCGGGAAAGAGAGAAAATAGGAAAGATCAAACCCTTGTGTAATGAGAAGATCCTTAGCCATCCCAGTGGTACACACAGTGCCTAGAAAACCAGCAACCAATGTGTAATAACAAGAGCATCTGAAGCAATGGTGAGGCAATTTCTTCAGCAGAAGCGCAGGGTGAGACTTCTTTAGGCAGTGACACGAGTCTCCAGAGAAATTAGCAGTGGCTGGGGCAGCCCTGCAGCAATGTGGGAATCAAAGCAGCATTTGAGAAAGAGGGCAAGTGGGCAGTATGGACGCCAGTCCCATCATAAAGTCTTTCAGCTCTGCCCCTAGATTGGTGTGCCCTAAGGGAATTCCTGCTAGAGAAAGGTGGTACAGCAATACGCAGGAAACATGGGTTTTGCTAAAATTCAAACTCTGCAGTCTGGAATAGAACAAACAGGAAGAGCAGTTGCTCATTCCTGGCTTAGCTTGAAAAGCTAAGGTAGCTATAACATTTGTGTGTACTCTCCACCTGATAGGGTATTATGTGGATTTCTTTCAGCTCTGACAAGAATATCGCTTTTAGCCGCATCAAAATGCAACAGACTTTCTACCCAACTCAGTCTCTGTGTACCTTATACCTGTCATCCTAAACCCATGTAAAACTTGGACAGGTTGTGAGTTAAACTCATTCCTTTGCCCATGATTTGTAAACACAGCAGGATGGCACAAAAACAGATAGCCATGTTTCTCCATTATGTGTCTTAAGATTACGGGCAATTGTATATGACTTGGCTTGTGCTGCAGATAGCCTAGAGCAGGGGCCCTCAGATTGGGTTCTGTGGAGAACTAGGCCTCTGAGAGAGGGTCTCAAAGATAGCGAGGGGTGGGACCAGGGGGAAGCCTGTGTGCTTCCTCCCTCCACCCCTTCCCCCGGCACCTCCACTGCACCTGCTTCTAATACTGGAGCTCTACGTGAGATTGTGTCTGTGAATATTTCACAACTAACAAAGGTTTACAAGCCACAGTCCTAGAAGGAAACACCACATTTCTGCCTCTGAAATGTCTGAGTTATTCTCAGAATGACAGCTCCTAAAACAATATGGAAGTCAACAGCTCTGGAGGACGCCAGCTATTGGGGGCAAGTGTCTCCTGAATTTGCATGGGAACAAGCGGTTGGTATATAATAGTGCTGGGCATGACATCCAGAAAATAGAATTTCCAGAAATTTGGGAAGGCCATCATCCATCATAGTCTGAGACACCTCCTTCCCCAATTATTAAATCCTTTTACTAATTCACCTTCGCCCAACAAGAACCTATAGTGAGTTCTAAGTAAAGCATCAGGGCCTTAAGCCTTTGAATTGTCCATCCCAACTGGTGGGGCAGTGAAAGGAGGCTACAGCCTATTTTCCACCTGACCTGCCACCTAGGAGTATTGGGAAATGCATTTAAGACACAGAGTGGGAAAATTCTGCAGTATTTTCTCAGCTCCTCTGAGAAATCACATGACGATTCTAAATTTTACTGGGTGTGAAATGAAACACCCAGTTCTGTCCATTTAAAGAAAATTATATACGAATATATGTGAAACATATACATATAATATCTAAATGTATATAACCAGACCAGTACTTCATCATTGCAGAAAAACAGGTAGTCAGTTTTTAGTTTGTATTTTTAAATTTTTTCAACAACTTACATAAGAAGATGAAACCCCTCCCCGAATTCCTCTCCTGTTCCTCTTAACGTGTTGGAACCTGCAGCTTGGTATCTGGGTCTAAATCTCCCTCTGTCTTATGAGGATGAAATCACAAAGCCTCTCACCTCCTTAGAAGAGCTATTTTGAGGAATAATAAAAAGTTGCCATTGTGCTTTTAGCCTCTGACAATTGACAAACGTAAGAGGCTGGATAAAGGACAAAGACTCTGCAAAAAGAATTTTCTCTCCAAATCAGGTGGTAAATGTCTCTGCTATTGTTAACGGTTACACACTAACAAGGGTTAAAAGTGTTCTGCTAGGAAAATAGTGAGGATTCCAGCGCCATATCCAGGAAGATACAATCCACTATTGAATTTTGAGCATTTATTTTCGTTCATGGAGGGAAACATAATTAAAAGCTTCCATTTTGATGACTGAATTTTTTTTCCTTTCTCACTGAACCCAGAGTTACTGATGTTCAGGCCTCCGTCACTGAGTCTTTGAGGGAGTGTTTTACTTCTTCTTCACAAAGAGGGCATTCTGGTGGCAGTTTTACTTGGGAGAGAAAATACCCTGCGGGCTCTTTCCAAGGGCCTGTAGACAGCCTAGGGCGGGCGTTTACAGACACCGTGGAGAAGATCTGTGGGTGTAAAAGACTGTGTTAGCACACTGGGCCTGAATTTGTGCCTCTTGAAGAATCTGTCTTTTGGAGTCATTTGAGGAATGAATTTTACCCAGCAATTCCTTCTTAAGTGAAAAGAATCACTGTCAGTTCCTTTCGAGCACATGACATCTTTCATGTTTCTTTTGGGCCATTTGTGGAGTGAAATATTATCACTGCTCACATTGCTGCTTCCCAAAAATAGAGGGCCCTGCAGACAGATATAACAAGGACCATGCCTCACCTGGCTGTGCAGCACTGATTGGCTCGTTCTGACCCCACACAGCCCACCCAAAGAAAGAGCCAGACCACAACCACACAAGGATTCACCCACAAACTCCCAGATTTCCAGAACTTCTCATCCCAATGGCAAAATTTGCCTGTGCAGCTGCACCTAAAGAGATGCAGACAGCTAGAAGGGAGCAGTAATAGAAAGGCTCACAGCATCAGTGGGAGTGAGATGCTTCTGGCACGACCTGTCACACCCTGTGCTTGTTCACATGCTACAGTCACCTTTGGACGCTTCATACAGCCGCACTTAACATGGTCCCCTCATTGTCCCCTGTACCTGTCTAGCCAAACCACATAACTTAAAAGTGCCAAATAGTATAGATGATAATGATGAAGATGCTTTTATAAACATGATAGACCCACTCCTGTTACACCAAACCAGATGCAAATCTCAGGGCTTGGAGGGTGTTTAGGATCAACGCATTTTTTGTAGCTGGGAAAGCTGAGGCCCAGAGGGAGAAAGTCACTTGTCCAGGGTCACACAGTAAGTTTAGTGAGAGAAGTGAGACCCAAACGCCATGGCGCCTACTCTCAGTCTAGTGTTCTTCCTCCAGGACCAAAGAGACCACAGCTGCTTTTCATCTCTTACAATCTCATTTCCCAAGTTTACTCTCTGACCTGATGGGTCAAATGTTTGTACTACTGGGCAGGTGTCATGGTAGTTTTTTCTGAAAGTGAATTTCTTGGGAAAATTGTTGCTCACGTGGTAGAGCAATGTAGTGGGATGCTTACCCTACACACACATATAGCCCTCCTCACCCCATTGCATTGTTCCAACACCAAGCGAGCAGCCAGGGGCTCCGTGTTCTTTGTTAATCGCAGAGGTATATGCCAGGGAAAAAGAGCTGAAGCTACTTAAACTTACTGACTTCTCTTATCTTTTATCAAAGCTTATACTCCTTAAAGCGATTATGCTAGGAGACCTGGAGGGACTGGGAAGAAGGTGGGTCTTTGAGGGCCAGCAGACAGAGGGAGGAAGAGGATATTCCCCAAGACTAGAAAAGAGGAACAAAATGGATGGGTCTTTCAACTAATAGGACATATATCCTGCTGGGTGGCAGAACTTCTGTGAATTGGCAAGACCTCACAGGTGATGACCACTTGGGACACCAAAGGAGGCTGGACCTTGGGCCCGGGGGTTCCGAGCCCCGCAGAGATGCCTGTGCCCCAACTGTGACACAGAAGCAGGAGAGCCCCTGGAGCTTAAAGGAACTATGTGAGCTGGATATTGTGAGCTTCAGGGCTACCCAGTATAGACCATCATCCCAAGGGCCTATCTGATACACTAAGATCCTGTAGGGGAGTCCTAGGAGTTACAACAAATAAATTTCCTGTGGCCCAGTGTGATGGTGGCTCAAACTCAGACATTGACTTTAAAAAAAAAAGATGGGATTCTTTTTTTTAACACCTTAGTTTATAGCCAAGATTTTTACCTCTACATTTGCATTTAAAATCTTATCAAAGCACGGGTATTGCATTTGCCTCAACAACTGGAATCCTGGCAACATTATTTTCAGTGTGTGAAAAGACCCAACTTCAAAAATAATGATTTGGGGCTTCCCTGGTGGCGCAGTGGTTGAGAGTCCGCCTGCCGATGCAGGGGACATGGGTTCTTGCCCCGGTCCGGGCAGATCCCACATGCCGTGGAGCGGCTGGGCCCGTGAGCCATGGCCACTGAGCCTGCGTGTCCGGAGCCTGTGCTCCGCAACGGGAGAGGCCACCACAGTGAGAGGCCTGCGTACCAAAAAAAAAAAAAAAGGTAATGATTTGCCCCTGGAAAGGTTCAAGGTGTGGTGGAGGTTTTGTCTGCCCTGTGAAGCCTTTCCTGACCAGACATACCCTTCTCTGGGCTACGACTACTGTATCTTGTAAATGCACCTCTAACTGCACTTGACCCTCTGTGTGTGATTACTTGTGTATAGGACTATGTGTCCCTTCAAACAAGCACAAGTGCAGGCATGTAAGAGAACATCAGTAAATCTATATTATGCTGCAGTCAGAGCTGTGGCTTTCCTATAGCGTTTTCCCTCAAAAGAGTTTCAGAGTAAATTATGGGTCAGTAGCTCAGGCAACACATAATTTCATTTTGAGATTAAAAACAAAACACCCCAAACCCGTGCATTTTTCATTTGACCGAATGGAAACAGGAGAGCCCAAATCTATTTAGAAGGTGTGAGGTTTCTAGCTTTTCAGTCTTGGTGCTGTTTCAGCTTGGGTCGATTCAACAAACTCAAGGGGAGTACCTAGTATGTTCGGAGCACTTTGTTCCACGAGGAAGTCACACACGCGTGTGCACACACACTGCAGCTCCCAGCCTACTGGAGAGTGCAGGCAAAACCAATGTAACTGGTGAAAAAAAATCATGTTGCTAATTCCTTTTCCTTCATACCCGCTGTAGGACCCTCTTCCAGGCCTAACATAAGCCCATCTGACTGAAGCTCTGGTACAAATGCCAATCCAGGCCAGTCGCACGCAGTTAGGGGGCAGTCATACGACCTCTGGATTTTGAAAGCAAGGAGTTAGGTTCTAATCCCTTACTTGGATCTTAGTTTCTTCAATTTTTTCATCTGTAAGTAGATGTAGTATTTGCCTCAGAGGCTTGGTGACAATATGCTTAAAAGTACAGTGTAAAAAAAAGTATTTTTTTGTTTGTTTGTTTTTTTGCCGTACGCGGGCCTCTCACTGTTGTGGCCTCTCCCGTTGCGGAGCATAGGCTCCGGATGCACAGGCTCAGCGGCCATGGCTCACGGGCCCAGCTGCTCCGCGGCATGTGGGATCTTCCCGGACTGGGGCACGAACCCGTGTCCCCTGCATCGGCAGGCGGACTCTCAACCACTGCGCCACCAGGGAAGCCCAAAAAAAGTTTTATAAGGAAGTAGAAAGGGTAAATAAAGCCTAGTTAATCAACAAATTTAAACACAAAAGAAGAGAAACTGGACAGAGGTTGACAGTTTACTGACAGTAAACTTATTAAATTTAAATTTATTCCTCATTTAAATTTATTAAATTACAGTGGGGCTACCGGTGACGTGATATATTCAGGAGATTATTTAAAAGCAGAACCAATTAAGTTTATCATAGATGCCAGCCAGAAAATGGGCAAGTCATCATCTAAAAGAATAAAATAGTAAATTCAGTGTAGAGGTAGAAGGTGATTGGACAGGGTTGCAGCTAAATCTTTGGGAGAGTGAGTTAGCTGGGGAGGAAAAATAGGAAGTTAATGGAAAATTTCAGGGGAGAAGTACAAAATAAGTGAGCTGAAAGAATCAAATGAGGAAAACTCCCTCCTTCCCCCGCAAGTCACTATATTATTTACCTAGGAATCAGTATAAAGTGTTTTGAGCTGCAGCCTCCAAGGAGATTCATGTGACCAAATAGGCCATTTCCATGACCCGCCCTGTCAAAGTCAGCCAGTTCTTAACAGAATGAAAAAATGATTAGGTCTGCTTCAAGAAGTTTGTCTTGTTTGTTATTGGGTCAGAGGTTTGATATTGGATCAAAGCCACTATTACACATTGATTCTTAAGCATAATTTTCTATTGAAATGAAAATAAAGTCTATCGGCAATCATTCAGTCATAAAACAGTACGGTGTAAGCATCAATCAATCTGTTTATTATTTTCCAGTTCATCAAATTTGCCACCCCCAAGATCTTAGAAACAAAAGCTGGTTCTCCTAAGTATCTTATGGCTAATTTGGGGGCACTGATTTAGCTCTTCCATGAGAACAAGCAGACTTTTAGTAATTAAAACTTATTTTTTTCCGTTTATAAAAGCAATGCATACAAAATACAGGAAAGAAAAAGGAGAAATTGTTCAATCATTCAAAGCAACCTACTGCTAATAATGTGATGTATGTCCTTCCAGTATTTTCCATGCATATTTTATTTCATAGTTGGGATCATACTCTATTTCGTATATGGCTTCATTTACTTATCTTAATAAGAAAGAGGGCATTTAAAAATGCTTTTTAAAAATAAGATGCCTAAATCTAAAATGCTATGCATTTGAAAGTTTTCATCTCTCAGTTTCTGCAGTAAGATTTTAACAAAATCTTTAACAGGAAGTAAAATTCAGCATCAAATCTGAATGTAAATTTAGAGAACCAATTTGGAGGGTCACAGCCAGCAAAGTCAGCAGATTCTAAAGCCTCTCCAATTTCCGTGCCTTGCCAAGTGACTGAAGTGGAGAGGCAATTTGACTATTGTCTTCTGACTTTAATTAATGTTTAATATTGAGAAGCAAAAGTGAGCTTCCTCTTGTAAATTCTCATTAAGTTCCTTTTGAATGAGTTAACACCCTGTTTATAAAGATGTGGATATTTTCTCTAATTACTGTAATTTTGGTGACTACTGTAAAAATCAGTGCTCCGTGTCACGCTGTCAGAGATCATTACAGATGCGAGCGTACTTCTCCCCTCCCTCCCCTGCTAAGGATCCAGTTATCTCTGGAAATTAAATGCCTTAAAAGGTTCAATAAAGGAAAGGAAAAGCCAGACATAGCATGTCTCATTTCAAGCCATTCCAGAATAAAACCAAGATGTATTCATCAGGGTGATGAAATGTGGTCTGTTGAAAGATTAAGGATATGGATGCAGAGTTCTGTTACTTATAATAAATTTCATTATTGTAAAATCCAATTCATCCTGCCAAACGGGAATGAATTGAGATGATTTATGCTCTCAGAAGCAAATTCCCCACTCTTGGTACTTCCTGTTGTGTGGAGAGATATTTATAAGGGTACAACGTCTGGCCCCTCTCTCTCTCCCCCTTCAATTGCCCCTCCCCTGGGGTGGAAGTTTCACTGTTGGTGGGTTTGGAAGAAGACCTGGGCATGCGTAGCTCAGCTGCTTCTTCCTTCCCCGTGGGAGCCAGGTACCACAGGAAACATGCGTTCTAGTCTGTTCCTCCTATGGGGGGAAGGACTGTGGTTTTCTAGCTCTCTGTGACTGAGTAGGTCAGTCCACCTAAGTCTGTGGCTCAGTATTAGGAGATTCCGTTAAGCCACATCCTCTAACCCAACCGTCAGAAGTAACAAGGGACTGTCTTGATCTGACACCTTCTCTCTCTCTTAATTGATCAAAACACTTGCAGGGCTAAAACAGGTGCTATTTACGAAACACAAAAGCTGCAGATTCAAAAACAAAAGTGAAGCAAAAACACCACTCTCTTTTAGAGTTGTGCTATTTTCCTTTCTGTTACTGTAGGCAGCATCGGGAAGAAATGCTATAAGGGTTTATTAAATTGAGAAAAATATGCCCAACTAGAAACGCATGTTCCAGGAGTTCAGAGTATGGCCCCAGAGATCAAGGCAAGTTTTATAGGGGAGTACCTAGCCAGTGCTGCCATGTACCTAGAAGGGGTTGCATGAAGGTAAAATGCTGGATGAGCGTTAAGGGTGGGTGGGAATTAGGCAGTCTTCCCCTGCTTGAAATAGAATTGAATTAGAGAAAGCTATAGATATGTATATGTATATTTTGATGTAGCCTTCCTTTGTATTGTTCCTTAAGATCTCAGATTTGAAGTCCCAGAATTCTAAGATACAAAGCTAAAAGAATTTTGAGGATAGAGGGGCCAGAAAGATGGGATATCAAAATTTTCTAGAAAGTGTAATAATTCCTAAGTAATTATATCTGCCATCTAGCATTTATGTTATGGTGGATGTGGAAATTTTGCATTTATTTTTACTGTTGTTTAATAATCTTTCTATCCATGACCAAATGTGGGGCTTGTGTATGTGTTAAAGAAAGACAGCTCTTTATCTCATATACTGTGCATTCCAAATCTAAGTATTTTCCTTTCCCCCAATTCCTTTCATAATTACGTGCTTTTGCCTGTGCCAGTAAAAGGGGAGAGAGAAAAACAGACCAGTATTTGTTGTATTAGAGAAGTTTCTAACACAGAAAGAACTGTTTAATTTCAGTCTCATTACAGCTAAATGAGAGCTGTAAGCACTCGTGATACTAGTTTACCATGATGGCAATTCATCTGTCTTCCCAATTCCTAGGACTTGGAAATGCTGAATCTGCAGCTGCTGGGATATTTTTTTCACTCTCAAAAAAAAAAAAAAAAAAAAAAATTTTAAGGCCTCCAGCATCTTTCATTTATATTGGAAAAACCAAATATGTACATGCTGTTCATTTAGAACAGATGACATTTCTATGTGGATTTTTCTAAGAAAAATAGTTTCCCTCTCTGCTTTGATTTGTGATCATTATAAAATGCTCAGAATTACCAAGAGCACTTATTCTCTGAGTCAAGGTCTCCTGCTGATAGAACACCAGTGCCCCCTACTGGTAAATTTCCCAAAACCTTCCTTTGGAGAATGAGAACAGAAACCCCTTGCTTACAGCAGGCATGCTGTTCACTGGCCTTGTCTGAAAAGGAGGAGTACTTCTGGGGTCATCTCAGTCTGCTTTCTTAGCCTCTCATTAGTGTAATTTCCTCTAATTAGTCTTTACTAAAGCAGCTAGAAGTTATTTCATGCTTGGCTGACTTTATTAGAAAAACAATTTTAAAGGTATCAGCAGAGCTTTATACCTGACAAAATGCAAACCAGAACTAACATTTGATTATGGTAATGTAATTCCTGTTACATTATGTTTATATTTAATTGGGGAAATCACTCCAAATTGCTTCATATTTGTCTTCCTGTATCTTCAGTATTTATAGAACTCAGGCATAGAAAGACTTTAATACCTACTGTTCCAGATTTACTGGAATCCCTTCTAATGTCATCTCCATCAAGTAACTGCTTGGTTTCCCCTAGTGACAGAGAACGCACCACCTATCGAAGCAACCCGTTGCATCTTTGAACAATTCTGACAGAAAGTTCATGGAGGGCTTCCCTGGTGTCACAGTGGTTGAGAGTCCGCCTGCCGATGCAGGGGACACGGGTTCGTGCCCCTGTCCGGGAAGATCCTACATGCCACGGAGCAGCTAGGCCCGTGAGCCATGGCCGCTGAGCCTGCACATCCGGAGCCTGTGCTCCGCAACGGGAGAGGCCACAACAGTGAGAGGCCTGCGTACCGCAAATAAATAAATAAATATTGGGGAATTTCTACCCTTTGATTGCTATATAACAACTATAATTCCTCTTAATTCTTCAATATTTGAACAGAAAGGTCATGCTGTTCCCCTGACATTCTTCTTTTCCCCAGGAAGAGTAATGTCAACTGTTAGAGAAAAGGCAAATATTTCTATAAATGTGAGATCAAAGGGGCAAAGATTTAGGACAGAATGCCAGTAGAGTATAAAATTCCTGTTTTCAAATGTTGTACTAATTGTTACTTTCTCTCTCACACACACACACATCTCACGGTTACCATAATATACTTTAAAAATGGTCATCTTTGAACTTGGTAAAGGAAGCAGGAGAACAATTCGGCTTCTGTGATAGTGTGATTTGAAGGTTTCTAAGAAGATCCAATCTCAAGGCTACCTTCATAAATGCCTGGAAATTGTTAGACGTCCCTGCTCAGTCCACATATACTTAAATTAAGCAAGCAGTGTTACACGAGGGTTTCCAACAAGGTTTGAAACTTAGACTGAGGTTTTTTAAGTAGCAAATATCTCGCAAGACCACTGGATCTTTGCAAGATGTTTGTCATCCCACTGAGTTCTGCCCCTTCTCTTCAGGCAGATACATAATCAAGATGCCTGGTGCTCTCAGTGTAACTCGCTCCTCCCCTCCTTTTACCTGCAGCCTTAATTTTGCTGTCCAGGTAGCCAGTCATCAAGGGTATTGCTATGTTTTACTTAATCATAAAACGAGCGATGCCCTTAAGCCCAGAACCACTGCCACATTGGTATCGCTGGGCTTGTTCTGCCACTGAGTCCTAATGAGTTGCTCTTTGTTGTTATAATTTTCCTAAGAGAATGCAAGATGGTTGTGTATGTTATATTCTCTAGGAAGCAGACACTGAGATGGAAGAGGCATGAGCAAAGTTCATGGGGGCGTAAGACCTGTGGAAAGGCGGGCGCAGTACTGGGCAGGTGGAGGCATCATCCCACGGGGCAGACCAGAGGAGGTCTCTGCCAGCCCAGGGGGAAGCGCGAGAGCAAAGGTTGCTCGTTTGAGGAGGCCCCACAGTTGGACAGAAGCAGCTAGGCCTTTGTACCACATCTCGTTCAGCCATTGACTGGGAACACTCCAAGAACACGGCTTTGGCTACAACTGCCTCGCCCAGTCACTGGCTGGGGCCTGTCCTGAAAAGAGCACGCCCACAGCTCTGAATATGAGGTAGGCCCTGAGGGAGCTTACTGCTGGAGGCTGCCAGCCAATCGCGTTCCTCGAGGCTGGGCAGCACGTGCTTCTGGCAGGGGGAGAGCTGAATGACGCGTCTCCATTTTTGCCACAGTGGTTTATGGCTTGTTACCAGATCACTCTTTAGTCAGTCAACATCTGTAGTTGTTGTTTTAGGTACAGAGTGGCTGTTGTACAGCAATACGTATTTTAACGGTTTAAAACTCCAAATTCAGTGCTTAAAATTTTTTAATTTGTGAATCAGAAATTTGAAAAGGGTCTTTCTTGCTTAAGTGTCTTATGTGGTTGCAGTTAGATGTTGGTGGGGGCTGCAGTTCTCTGAAGGCTCATTTGGGTCGGTGTCCAGCATGCTTCACTCATTGATGGCAGTCGCCACCGGCTGTCAGCCAGGAGTTCTACTGGCACCACCAGCACCTTCATGTGGCCTGTTTGTGCCTTGGGCGTCTTGATTCTGGAGTGGAAACACCCCAAGAAGAAACATTACAAGAGACCAAGGCAGAAACTGCAAGGTTTCTTCTGACCTAACTGACCTCCCCTTCATCACACTTCTTCCCTGAAACAGGCCAAGAAATGCTCGTGTGAGAGGTGCTCTCCCTACACCCAGAGAAAACGAACATCCTTATCTCTGAAGACAAAGGGATGCTAAGAATCTTAACATGTCTTGCTAAGTTTCCCCCAGTTTACTGAAATTTCCTCATACTCCTTAATCTATCAGACTCCTCCACTGCTGTGCACCTCACCAAGCCTATAGCATAAAATACTCAGATCTGTTTCTTTGGGTCTTCATTTCCTTATGAAGGCTCTCATATTTCTATTTAATATTTGTATTTAATATAAAACTTATATTAAATACATTTGTGTCCCTTTCTTTCATTCTGTTGGTCAAGCAAACCACCTTCAAGGGTAGGATAATTCGACTCCACTTCTTAGTGAGAAAAGCAGCAAACAATCTGTCATCATATTTAATCTGCCAAAGTTGTGTTTCATTAGAAAAGGAGTGGCTTGAGGGGGTGGGAGTGGGCAAAATGAGTGAAGGGGGTCAGTAAGTACAACTTCCAGCTGTAAAATAAATAAGTCCTGGGAGGGACTTCCCTGGTGGCACAGTGGCTAAAAATCCACCTGCCAATGCAGGAGACACTGATTCAGGCCCAGGTCTGAGAGGATCCCACATGCCTCGGAGCCACTAAGCCTGTGCACCACAACCACTGAGCCTGCTCTCTAGAGCCCACGAGCCACAACTACTGAGCCCATATGCCACAACTACTGAAGCCTGGGCACCTAGAGCCTGTGCTCCGCAATAAGAGAAGCCACCGCAATGAAAAGCCCGTGCACCTCAATGAAGAGTAGCCCCCGCTCACCACAACTAGAGAAAAGCCCATGTGCAGCAACGAAGACCCAATGCAGCCAAAAATAAATATTAAAAGAAAAAAAATGTCCTGGGGATGTAATGTACAGCATGGTGAACAATACTGAAAGTATTATAATATTTGAAAGTCACTAAAAGAGTAAATCTTAAAAGTCCTTATCACAAGAAAAAAAAATTTGTAACTACATATAGTGTCAGCTGTGATCGTTTCAGTGCATACAAATATTGAATCATTATACTGTACACCTGAAACTAATGTCATCTGTCAATTATACCTCAATTTTTTTAAAAAAAGCGCCTTGCTTTCAATCACCTACTATTGCAATAGGTACTGTTAATTTTCTTTTTGTGGTGCCTCACACAAATATTTCCCATTTCTTCAATCATTGCCCCTTTGACATGGTGTTAGATTTCTTATTGTACTTCTTTAATGTTTTTTAGTTTATTGCTGCCTCAGTGTAAGTGCAGCATCACATCAAAGCAAAATATTCTAAATGTGCACCCAGAGAAAAGCAGCACTATCACTGTCTCTAAGTTCTAGAACTGTTAACAGCCAGGAGAGAACAAATTTGTGGAAGTGACACTGTAGTATTCACACACATTGGGTTAATCTATTTCATAAACATGAATGAAGTGTTCACTGTGTACCAGGAACTATGCTAAGTGCTGGGGCTACAAAGATAGTCACTTCCTTGAGGAGCTCACAGTTTAGTGGTGAAGATTGTCATGCAAAACAAGTAATTACTGCTCTGTGTTTTGCACTATAATAGGAAAATGAGGCTCTATGGGAATACAGAAGAGAAAGTTTCAAACGCTGCCTAGAGAAAACAAGGAATTATGCCTCAAAGAATTTCATCAGGCAAAAAAAAAAAAAAAAAAATGGAAGAAGGAACAATTGAAGCAAAGGGAAAAGCATACGAATAGGCACAAAAGTATAACAGAAGCAAGACATATGTAGGTAACCTTACTTTTAGTAGAAATGGATGGTTAGTCTGTTGGATACTTTCAGGGAAGAACTATGAGATGGGATTGGAAAGGTAGGGAGAGGACCCAGCTCATCAGATCCTGGGTGACATGCTAAGAAGTTGGGATTATTATCCTCCAGAAAAGGAAATAAATAGACTTGAGTTTAAGAAAAAGTGCTCTAGTGGCAGTGGGATATTAATGAAATAGAATCGACCAGACTTGGAGTCTGCCTGAACGTAGAGGGGAAAAAAAGGAAGAAGGAAGAATCAGGCACAATGCTTCATTTTCTGGCTTGTATGGGGGGTGGTGTGATTTTTTAGAGAAGGAAATACTGCAAGAAGAGGTTTTAGGAGGTGGAGGGAGGAGGACAGATCTGATTCAGATTGAAAATCTTGAGTGTAAGATGTCTAAGAAACATCTAGAGGAAGGTGTTGAGTATGGATATAGAAATAAGGGTTTAGAGTTCAAGAGAGAGGTCTGGGTTAGAGTTTCTGTGAATAATCAAAGTATAGGTGGTGACTGAAGCCATTAGAGAAGTTGAGGAGAAAGTAAAGTCTAGAACTCAAGAAAGGGGTTATGTAAGAAATAAAGATCTCAGCATATGAGGCAGTTGAAACCCTGGGAGTACGAGATCCCCCAGCAACAAACAATGAGAAGGAAGTACAGAGCCAGTGGTAGAATGAGGTGTGCACTTGAAGAGAGGTGGCAAAAGGGACTTGAAATGGAATTATGAGACCAGGAAAGTAACCACAAAAGAAAGGAAACTAAGGGAAGAGAGAAATTCAAGAATAAAAAGTGACCGGGAGTGTCGAATGCTGCAGAGGCATCAATCAAATAAGCTTAGGAGTGAAGAGTGTTTTGAGTTTTTCAATGAGGATGTCATTGATGACTTAAGCGAGGCCAATTTGAGAAGACCGGCCAGAGCAAGTGAAGTTAACCCCTGAGTAGCTTTGCCCTGTAGAAAAGTTAAAAGAGTGTCTGGTAGCTAAAGGCAGTAATAAAATCAAGGGAGAGTTTTATTTTTTGTTCTGTGTTATGTTTTATTTTGTTTTTAATGTTTAAGATGTGCTCAAAAGCAGTGAGGATGGAGAGGTTCAAGATGCAGAAAGAAGAAAACTAATGGGAGCAGTGTTTCCAAGAAAGACAAATGAGTTAACAGCCGAGGGGAAAGGTTTTTTAAAGCTTTTTTCCTCAGTCTTGTTTCTTTATTGCTGTTCTGTTAAGTTACATTTATGCCCCTCTCATATCCACCACCCAATACTTCAGCAATAGGTTATTTTAGACCCGAGTGTTAGGCCTTCTGTTTTCTATCTCTATGAAATTTCTTTGAGTTAACTTCAGTTTCTCATTCCAGGCTGCTGAGGACTTTCTGGATTCTGATTTTTTTCTTTTGGTATAGATGCTATCCCTTCAAAGTTCACATTCATCATTCACAGATTTGGTAAGGCTGACTTCTAACTCATTGACATAAGACTGAGAAATGCACACAACCTAGATTCTTCCATTAGTATTACTACTGACTCATTAATAAACTCATGTTGAGTTCATCCAATCTTCAATATACATGTCATCCAGTTCACATTCCTATCTTGTCCATCAGGTTTCTCAAGGCCAACTTTTGCCAGATTCTTGGATGTAGCCAAGATAGACCACAAATAACTCATATCCCTCCTATGCCAATTGAGTAGTTCTGTTAAAGAATGAAATAAGATCAGCCTAAGATGACCTGACTCATGCTTAGTGAACCCATCCTGGCTCAGAGAGATCAGTGCTTCCTCCTCTAAGAGCGAAGAAAGTTGCCCTGTAACATTCTACAGTCATGCCCCGGATAACTATAAAATTCAGTCATCATCATTAGCAATGCTTTTAAGTCTGTATACTTCACTTTTTGAAATTTGGAAATAATGTTTGCCCATATCTAACCTTCCTGCTTCTCTTTTACTCTCAGCAATTTCTTAAAACTCTCATTTGCAAGTTTCTCAGTGTCCTGAATGTGATTTCTGTTGTAAAGCATGTTTAAACTCATTTAAAGCAACTTTGTTCTTTCTTCGATCACTCCCTACATTTGGGACCAATGCCATTCTCACCTTTTAAATCTAAAGATGTTTTCTCTAGACAGGGAAGACAGACAAATAAATATTAAATAATGCATCTTTCTCATCCATCCATCAATATCATCTATCAATATCACATCATCATTCTGTCTTGTTACATCAAATTTAATTGTAGCGTTTTTGTTAACCACTGTTTACACTCTGGATTTTAGACACCTGAACACACTATAAAAGAGAACCCCTGTCTTATGTTGGTCTCAGTTGGCTGTCTCTTTCCTTTCATCTTATATACATCCAGTTGCCAAGTCTGGCCTCATCATAGAGCTCCCCATACAGCCCAGAGAGTTTCTTTCAGTTGTTTCTCCTTTTCTTTCTCATTAGAACTTCATTTGTGAGAATTTTAATGATCTAGACCGATTTCTCTTTTAGGTTCTCATGTCTTAGACCCGTGTCTGCTTCATCTTGAGATCTTTTAATTTTTTTTTTCATGAGTTCACGAGTCTGACCAAACTCAACCTTTCCTTTCTTAGATACACTGAACTCCTAAGTTACATGGGCAGGGTTTTCCTACTACGTCCACTTCAGGCAATTTATTTTTGATTTAATTATTTTTCATGGATTAGAGCATATTGATCTGATAAGTTACCTATAAATAATCCACTGCCTTATTTTATAAGAATATCAAAATTAACTGCAAATTTGATAAATATTGCATGTGAACTGTGGGGCAAATGGAAAATAAAAGTTATGTGGCATAATAGGTACACAAAATTATATTTCTCAACTACCAATGTGGCTTGAATTAATTATCAGAAAGAGGTTATAACTGATGAAGTAATTGCTTTAGCTTATTTTTGATATATGATTGACTAGGACAAACATTTGTACATATCAAATCCCTCTAATTTGGAGACAATCTGTTTTGTATGTTGACATACAATAGAATACACCTTTGATGTAGTTAAAATCCATACTAAAGAAAATGCTAAAACCAAGAAGTTGTCTTCATCAAAAGATGTCTTTAAAAAAGTAAAAAGATAAATTAATGTGTGAGAATATTTGTTACCTGTGTATCTGATAAGATTAGTGTCCAGAGTTTATTAAAAATTACTTCAAGTCAGTTAAGACAGCGCAAAAAAGACATAAGTAGGCTGTGTATGTGTGTGTGTATACACACACTCACACATACATACATACATGTATTTCTTTATTTTATGGGACACATACAAACGTGCAGGGAAATGAAGAATATAAAATTCAGGAAAATGGTGGCCTCTTTGGGAGATGCCTTAGGTTGGGGTTGCTATAGGATCCAGTAGGTTGAGATTAGAGCACATGCAGTTAACTCTTGAGCAATGCAGGGGTTGGAGGTGCCAACTCTCCAAATGGTTGAAAATTCTAAATGATAAAAGTATAGTATAAATTATAGTAGGCACTCCGCATCAGTGCTTCCTCTCTATCTGCAGTTCCAATTCTGAGGATTCAACCAACCAATGGATTGTGTAATGACAAAAATTTGGATTTAAGTGGACCCATGTATTTAGTTCAAACCCAGGTTGTTCAAGGGTCAGCTGTATACAGGAAGTGTCTATGGCATGAGGTGGTATGTTCAGGTACTTATTATGTATCTAATTTAAACTATAATTCAATAAATATAGACATATATATAGTGAATTTACAATGTTGTGTTAGTTTCAGGTATACAGCAAAGTGATTCAATTATATATATTTTTTTCCGATTCTTTTCCATTATACGTTATTACAAGATTGAATATAGTTCCCTGTGCTATACAGTAGGTCCTTGTTTATCTGTTTTATATAGTACTGTGTATTTTATATATAGTTGTGTGTATATGTTAATCCCAAACTCTTAATTTCACACATATCAAATCCTGAACAATAAAAAACAATAAGAACCCACTGGACTTGGGAGAGCACTATATTCTGATCCAGGGTCTTTGGCTAAATTATTCTGGTACCTCAAACAAGGGACTTAGCTTGTCTGAGCCTCAGTTCCCTCATCAGTAAAGAGACTGGCTAATCTGCAAAGTGCCTTCCAATTCCCACAGTCTCTAATCCCGTGATCCAGAGAAATAACACAGTATGTAAGCCGAGGAACTTCCCCAGTTAGTTTTCAGTTTACACACGTTGACACAGACTCGAAATATGAGGAACGGGACAAAGAATATTAATCTGCTAACTTACTATAAATAAATGAAAAATTCAAACAAGGAAAGACTAAACAAACAAGATTGCATTCGATTATTTGACACGATACTGTCTTACCTCCGGATCAAATAGCTACTGTGCACAAGCCTCCAGTCACCCTTCCCATATCCCTTTCAAGATTTTCAAAGCAAGGAAAAGTTTGTATAAACACTGAAATCTAGAGGAAAATGACATTCAATGACAAAAATCTCAATACATATCCACAGATGTGGTACAGATTGACTCAGAAGAAGGGAAGAGAAACTGCGGCCAACTTATAAAACCTCTTGACCATCCAGAGAAACCAGCAGCGTCATGTAAAGCAAAATAAAAATAAAAATAATTGGAAAAATCCCACTGACATTCCTTAATTAGGACAGGAGCAGGCTTTCAGACCTGCAGGATCAAACTATTTGGTTCTCTTTTCACCAATGCAAATCAGCATAGTAGCAAATGATAATAGCACATTTATAGTGCTTACTATATGCCAGCATATATAATTAGTTCACTTAACCTTCACATCAGCCCCTGTTGGCAAATACTATTGTCTCTATTTTACAGGTGAAGAAACAGGTATAGAAAGTTTAAGCGACTGTCCCCAGGGTCAGTGAGTGGCTGAGGCAGGATTTAAATCTGACCTCTTGGCTTCTAGAGTCTGGTCCACTTATCACTGAACTATACTACTCCTCAACAGCAAAAAAAAAAAAAAAAAAGTAGCTGTGCCTGATGTCTATTGCATGATGCATTAAAAACTACTTCAAACTTCCGTGGTATAAAACAGTGGGCATTATTTAGCTTACGAGTTCATGGGATGGCTGCTTAGGCCTTACTGGGCGGTTCTGGTCTTGCTGGGCTCACTCATAGGTCTGAGAGCTGACCAGCTATTGTCAGGGGCTCACACATCCTGGGGTTAGTTGGCTGTCATCTGGGGTGACTTGGCCCTCTTCCATGTAGTTTAGGCATCCCTCCAGCAACCTAACCCAGGCATGTTCTCCTGGCAGAGGCAGAGGTGCAAGAGCACATGGGGACATACAAGTGCTTTTCACACCTCTGCTTGTAGTCACATCTGCACACATCCCCTTGGCCAAAGTAAGTCACTGCTCTTCAGTAAGAGGAACAACAAGAAAGGATGTGGACACAGGGAGAGGAGAAGAATGGGGGCCATTCACTTACCACAGTATCTGCTGAGAGGTACCAAAAAAGAAGCTTTTGCTGCAATGACAAGGCCTCTCCACTTGTGTCAGGGTTCTTCCCTGAGGCCATGGGCAGCGGCTCCCAAAAGGAGGGAGGTCCCAACAACAGGTCATCTGGAGCCAAGCCCTTCAGACAACTGGCTTCAGAAATCTGACCTCCAGAGAAGATTCTCCAACAAGAGAGAGAAAACTCAAAGAAGCAACACAAAGTCAACTCCAACTCTCTCTCATTCCTCCCCTCTCAGGCTTCTAGATGACCTAACTGGGTACTTATATCAACCTGTCCTTCACTGTAACGTCTGAGAGGAGGATTTTTACAGCTGTCACAGGGGGAGGAAGGGAATCTAAAGAGATATTTATGCGGGAAAGTGTTTTCAGTTTCTACTAGGGTTTAGATTTACTACGTGGCAATTTCCAGGGCACTGCTTGTTGCTAATAGTTGCCTTGAGGCACCTGAGAGAACGTGGACTGTAGGTACGGTCATCTGTGGACCGGCACCCATCTGGCTGGCATCTGGGTCTTACGATTGTCCTCTGGTTTTCATTCATTTATTGAACAAGGACGCGTGGAGCACCTACACTAGGCTCTGGGAACACAACAGCTGTTCTGTGTTCACAATCCCTGGGGACCTCTTAGCCTGCTGCACTGATTTTTCACGGTCTCCCAGGTGGAAGGATGTTTCTTCCAGAGTGCCCATTGGACTACCTTTAGGAATTAAAGTAGCAGGGTTATTACTATTCTGTCTCCCACACCTCTCTGTCTTTATGAGTGAATATAATCTCCTCTTCAATACATCCAGCGAAAAATACTTTTCCTGATCCCTAGAGAACAGAGATCCTATCCTACTTCCTAGAAAGCAGAGAGCCTGTGCCTAGGAAGGGGTGGGGCTAAGCCTGAGTTAGCTCATACAGTGGTACTGACAGTTTTCAGAAGCTACTTTTGGACACAGTAAGAGGCGGATGATGTGAGGGGAGGTGTAAGGTGTCAGTTGGTAGGGCTCAAACCAGCACCCTGACTGCACACTCTAGTTATAACCGTTCTGACCTCAAAGATGATGTGAAAATGTGAAGATGCCATCGAGATGTTCTTTCATATACTAGATTCCCTACCTTCTCCTGGCTGTTTTGTGAGGTCAGAAGCAGAGGCAGCAGTCAAGAATGAAAAGATAGCTTATGATGGACAATTATTAACTACTTAAGAATATAACTAACTTCCTGAACGTTTTCAGCTCAACATGCCTGGCTCAAATCAAATGCTCTAAATGTGGACTTCCCTGGCGGCGCAGTGGTTAAGAATCCACCTGCCAATGCAGAGGACAGGGGTTCGAGCCCTGCTCTGGAAGATCCCACATGCCACGGAGCAACTAAGCCCATATGCCACAACTACTGAGCCGGCACTCTAAAGTCCGCGAGCCACAACTACTGAGCCCGCATGCCACAACTACTGAAGCCCGTGCGCCTAGAGCCCGTGTTCCACAGCAAGAGAAGCCACGGCAATGAGAAGCCCACGCCCCTCAACCAAGAGCAGCCCCCGCTCGCCTCAACTAGAGAAAGCCTGCACGCAGCAATGAAGACCCAATGCAACCAATAAATAAATAAGTAAAAAGAAGTGTTCCCTCCTCTTAAAAAATGCTCTAAATGTGTCTTCTAAAGTAATTTCACATCTCAGTGAATAAATTTCCATTGAAAAGGCATGCTCAGTCATAAGTACCCTAGTATAATGGCAGAGTATTTAGAGGCTAAATGATACAGATTATGCATTGTGCCATGTTCAGAAAGTTTCAAAATGGAACAATCATTTTCAAGGCACAAAAATCAACCTAAGAGGATAAAAGTGAGAAAAGGGGGCTTAGATTGCTGTGCAGAACCTCCAGTCAGGCAAAGAATGACAGTTTTTCATAAGGATCTGGAGATTAAAGGCTCTGAAAGCCTTTCTCCTATCGTGTATTAAAATAATTGTTTCTCTAATTGAAATCTCTAAGCAGCTTAATGCCTGTTCTTATCTTAGTTCAATTTAGAGAGAACATAAGAACAAAAATGATGTATCTGTTCAGTGTCTGCTTCTCTAAGTGAAATTGTTTAGGGACTTCCCTGGTGGCACAGTGGTTAAGAATCCACCTGCCAATGCAAGGGACACAGGTCAAGCCCTGGTCCGGGAAGATCTCACATGCCGTGGAGCAACTAAGCCCGTGCACCACAACTAGTGAGCCTGTGCTCTAGAGCCTGCGAGCCACAACTACTGAGCCCACATGCCACAACTACTGAAGCCCATGAGCCTAGAGCCCGTGCTCCACAACAAGAGACGCCACTGCAATGAGCAGCCAGCGCACTGCAACGAAGAGTAGCCCCCGCTTGCTGCAACTAGAGAAAGCCTGTGCGCAGCAATGAAGATCCAATACAGCCAAAATAAATTAATTAATTAATTTTAAAAAATATTTAAGTAACCCCAAAGCTCTGGGCTTATGTGACTGACAACATAGCTGGACATTCTTTCCAAAGACACGGTGAAGAAAGCTTCTCCCAGGCTAAGAATCAAATTGAGCAGTGGTCCTAGGATTGCTAGAGGGGTATAATAGGCTCTTCCTAACGAAATATGTTTGGGGACAACTTAACCTAATATTAGAGGGAAGAAAAAATCTTTGTCCCATTCAATGCTCTGAATTTAATTGAATCACATGATGTCATCAGTCAGCATTCTCAGCTGACAGAATTGGGGTTCTTACCTAGGGCAAGAGGTAACCATCTTTACTGAAGTTACTGGCTTCCTCCAAAATTGAAAGAAATCATTGATGAGCAAATGTCTGGCAATACCCCATGCTGGATTGCCTGTCGTGTGCCTCTCCTCTGGAGAGGAAGCTCTGGAACCAGAGTTTTCTTGTCTCAGGAATGTGGAGTACTTTGAAGGAGCACAGGAACCCTTCAAGCATGTACTGAAAACCTCATGGCAACCCATGTCATGCATCTGAAAAGGTGGTACCCCTTATGTCATCAGGGGTGGCCTACTTCTAATCGATTGGTAATGACTGTCTGAAGTGCCGTGTGGAAAGTGATTTGAAGACCCAACTCTCTGACAACTAGTGCTGTCAGTCATAATTATGGCGCATGTGGCATGATTTTGTCATTTCTAGTTCTGTTGACTTCAAACTACTGTTTTTCCTTGCATTTTCTCATTTCTTTAAAAACACAGGGGAAAGGAAACCTGGTTGGGGGTGGGAGCGTGGGTTTAGGTCCTCTGCAGTTTGAACAATGAAGATGGTCCTATATTTGTGTCATTCTCTGACAGTTTGTTAGATGCTTATTATAAAATGGTACAAGCATTTCTGAACCACAGTCTCCAGCACGGGAGTACTTGGAGAAGTGGACCACTGGCCCTTTCTCTTCTGGAGACAGGGAGGGAAATGCACCTCCTGGAATCCCAAAGAGCAGGAAAAGGTTTTGAAACCGCCAGGTCTCTTCTTATCACCTGCTAGACAACAGGCGCAGCTGCATCTGAGGACTAACGTTTCCTGGAGATGGCTGCTTTCCCTTCTCTCCATCCTTTTCCATGCCTGGTACCATAGTGGATATTCAACATGTTATTTGTTGAGATAAAGGTGGAATCCATGCTGCCTAGAGAGATGCCTAAAGATGTGCGAAACTGCCACAACTTAGGAAACATTTTTTAAATGGTCACATTCCTGGATTAGCACACACAGGCTTTTTTTTTTTTTTTTTTTAACTCACAACACAATGCAGAGGAGCTTTCTCTGTCTCTTCCTGCCTTCTCAGTGCATCCCCACTAATCTGCCTCAGAGAACATCGGGGCTAATTCTGTCCTGCCCTTCGTCCCTGTCTGTCTTAACCACAATTAGAAAACAAGGACTCCACATCACCTCTCACCCTGTGGTCTCTCATGCCCACACAGCTCCATGCATCTCTAATTGATCCCATCACCCACCTTCCTCAGCCCCTACATTGCTGCCCTACAAACTCCAAAACTCACAGGTCTGTCATCAGTAAAGCCCGTTATCTTCTTAACCTTGTCTGAACAATTCCTTCTTCTTCCTACCGTGAACTTGGCTTTCTTAATTATATTGCTTCCCTGAAGCCCTCCCAACTGGCCATGTTTTATTTCCTATACCCCTTGTGCTACTGGACTTAGAGACAAGGTGGGTATTTTCCTTGCTCCTCATTGCCTCTTGTAGACTCTCCTTAAAAGTCACTCAGCTTGGGCTTCCCTGGTGGCGCAGTGGTTGAGAGTCCGCCTGCCGATGCAGGGGACACAGGTTCGTGCCCCGGTCCGGGAAGATCCCACATGCCGCAGAGCGGCTGGGCTCGTGAGCCATGGCTGCTGAGCCTGTGCGTCCGGAGCCTGTGCTCCACAACGGGAGAGGCCACAACAGTGAGAGGCTCATGTACCGCAAAAAAAAAAAAAAAAAAAAAAGTCACTCAGTTTGTAGTTATAAGAGAAATGCAAATCAGAACTACAATGAGGTACCACCTTGCACTGGTCAGAATGGCCATCATAAAGTCTACAAATAACAAATGCTGGAGAGGGTGTGGAGAAAAGGAACCCTCCTACACTGTTGGTGGGAATGTAAATTGGTGCAGCCACTATCGAGAACAGTATGGAGGTTCCTCAAAAAACTAAAACTAGAACTACAATATGATCCAGCAATCCCACTACTGGGCATATATCTGGAGAAGACCATAATCTGAAAAGATACATGCACCCCAATGTTCATTGCAACACTATTTACAATAGCCAAGACAATAGAAGCAACCTAAATGGCCATCGACAGATGAATGGATAAAGAAGATGTGGTATATATATACAATGGAATATTACTCAGCCATAAAAAAGAATGAGATAATGCCATTGCAGCAACATGGATGGACCTAGAGATTATCATACTAAGTGAAATAAGTTGGACAGAGAAAGACAAATATCATATGATATTACTCATATGTGGAATCTGATTTTAAAAAATGATACAAATGAACTTATTTACAAAACAGAAACAGAATTACAGGTATCGAAAACAAACTTATGGTTACCAAAGGGGAAATGTGTTGGGGAGGGATAAATCAGGAGCTTGGAAGGAACATACACACACTACTATGTATAAGATAGATAACCAACAAGGACCTGCTGTATAGCACAAGGAACTCTACTCAGTGTTCTGTGATAACTTATATGAGAAAAGAATTTGAAAAAGAATGAATATATGTATAACTGAATCACTGTGCTGTACACCTGAAGCTAACACAACACTGTAAGTCAACTATACTCCAATAAAATTAAAATAAAAAATAATAAATTTTTTAAAAAACACCGATCATTTGGTCACTTGCTCATATCCTTGAAAAGCTAAGAACTCCTTCATCTTTAAGTTCCTACCAACTAGCTGAGGATTTGGCACATAGTTGGTGTTCATAGTAGTTTGCTGACTTCTAATGATTCTGCTGAGAAACCTTAGATTATCACCCAACTTAGTTATCAACTAAGATTATCAACTTAGTTTGTTAACAAAAAGCTAGTAGGTGGGACTTCCCTGGTGGCACAGTGGATAAGGCTCTGCGCTCCCAATGCAGGGGGCCCAGGTTCAATCCCTGGTCAGGGAACTAGATCCCACATGCATGCTGCAACTAAGAGTTCACATGCCGCAACTAAGGAGCCCACATGCTGCAACTAAGGAGCTGGCGAGCTGCAACTAAGACCTGGTGCACCAGATAATTTTTTTTTTTTTAAAAGGTAGTAGGACTGCAGCCATTTAGACCATAGGGATCATTTGCAAAACTGCTTCCGTCCACCTCTCTTACTAAGTAAGTAAATAAAATGTACATCAACGTCATCCAGGACTTGCTTTTCAAAGACTTCTCTTGACTCCTCATCTCATCACTCTCATTTTCCCACACATGTAACATCTACTGAGCTCTGACCTTCCCGGTCTCTGAGTCTGAAGCATCCCTGAGGAAGGGCAGGGTCAGTGAAGGCCAAGGCTGGTGAGCCTCTCAGGTCAGAGTTCTAGGCTTTCCGCTCTACCAGCCCCTGAAGTTAAGGAATAGCAAAGCCTTGTTGTAGGACTTTACATTTGTCCCCAAGCAATGTTCTCAAACTTCAAAATCATTTTGAATTTTTTTCTGCTTTCTCTAATATTAGCTATACCTGCCAATTTTGTGTCACTATACATTTAACATTCCTTATATGTATTCATCTGTGTCTATGAATTAAAAATACACATATCCCTAACGGCAGAATATCAAAGAGAAAATTTTGTGGCCCAATTTAGCTTGACATAGATCCAATAATAATCCCTTCCTCAGTGTAGCTGTAAATCTACCTGAAAATATTATCATACACTCTACATTCCTTCATATCATTCACTAATAACCAACAGGTTGCTGGAGGATGGAAACACACACACGCCAAGACAAGGTTATGGTATTTGCATTTGTTCTTTAATGAGTGGCCAAATAGGGAGGTGTAGTCAGCCCAGGCTGAGAGGTAGACCTGTGTATTTTCTGCTACCTGAGGAGCAATGCCTGATGGGGTTTCCTGGGTTGGTCTCTATTCAAATGGCAGGCTTCTCTCCATTATCAAAAACATGAGTGGAACAGAGCCCAGTGTGTTAAAATAGACAGAAAATTGCTTGATTTATCTGAAATACTTATCACTGAAGCTTTTGGAGTAGAAAGACACAATCATAGCTGTGCCTTAGAATCATAACTCTTTAGTAGCAGGGTAACGAATGGCATAAAGGGGTTGAGATCTCAAAGGCAGCAGGAGCAGGTAGGACAAGATTTCAGTAGTGTAGATGAGAGAATATGGAGGCCTGCATAAGAACATGGCAGTTGGCATAGGAAAAATGAGATACACAGGATGGGCACTACAGTAAGAAAGACATGGGAGCTGACCAGGTATGGGGTGGGAAGAACAAGAAAGCCGGAGGAAGCGTCTAAGACGATGTTGAGATTTCTAGCCTGGGTGACTGAGAAGATGTTGGTTGGATTTACCAGGACAGTGAACTCTAAAGAAGTTGCACATTGAGGGGAGAAGACATGCTGAATTTCATTTCAGACTTGTGGTATTTGGAGTGTCTGTGGAGCACAAGGTTGGTGGTCAGGAGAGTAAACAGGACCGAGAATGATAATATGAGGGTCAATGGAATCAATATAAGAGTGGAAGCCATAGAAAGATGAGATCTCCCAAGAAGAATACATGGAAAGAAAATGAAAAGAGGGGAAAGGATAGGTCCTAGGAGAGCACTACCATTTACAGACCAGGTAGAAGAAAAGGAAAAATGAAAGGAGCCAGTATGGTCAGAGGCAGGCGAAAGTAGTGCTCTTAAATACCAAGAAAGGAAAGTGATGGGGGTGGCGATCAGTCAACCCCCACTCCTACTCCAGAGCCATGTCAGAAGCATTGAAAAGGACAAGTGAACAGAAATCAAAGAGTAAGAGAAAGAACTGAGCACTTACTAAGTAGGCATTAGGCTAAGCATTTTACAGGCATCATCTCTTAATGCTTAATTGACACCAGAGGTTCAAATCCTGGCTCCACCGTTCACTAGTTCTGTGAGCTTGGATGAACGTACTCTGCTTTAAATGAGGGTGACTCATCATCTCACAGGGTGGCATGAGGATCGTGTAACAGAATGCATTTCAAGGTATGTAGTTGGTTATGTGGTCAATGAGAGTCATTATTATCATTCCCTTGGGTTTGCTTTTATGATATCTGTCTCCCCCACAGAAATCCCCATGAGCCCCAAAATCATGTGTTTTGTAAGTTTTATTTGTTATTCAATGACTGAAACTCCCCAATGTCTGCAAGCAGCAGGCACTCAATAAATACTGGCTGAATAACTGAACAATCTCATTTCATCTACATATCCCTGCCTATGGGTACACCTTTGGTTCTCCTTAAAGAAGGAATGAATTCTCACATACATGCACTGGTCCATTGTAGGTTTTTCAATTTTCACAGGAGGATGTCATTCTTAACCACACTTTAATTGCCTGTTAGTTAAAAGATCCCAGACTGAGGGGGAAATGGAGAGTTACTAATCAATAGGCATGAGGTTTTAGTTAAGCACAAGGAAGAAGCTCTAGAAATCTGCTGTACGTTGGACCTATAGTCAACAATAACATATGGTACTAAAATATTTGTTAAGAGGATAGATCTCATTTTAAGTGTTCTTACCACAATAATTTTTTAAAATCTTTCATAAAATACAAAAATATAACACAATCAGTGATCAAATACATTGATAAGAGGACCGACTGCTTAGTATTTTATTCTTATTCCTTCATATCTTGAGATAATATCATTTGCAAATAGCAAGACTAAGAATACTTTGACTCTTGAAAATTCATATTTGTGGAAATAAGATGCTTGTCAAGAAGCATCATTTTATAGATGGAAAAACTAGTTGATTATTCAGTCCTGGCTAATGCGATGACTTCATATTCTCTTATGTATTTTAGTGCATGTGGTATTGTTTGCTTATTCAGAAAAAAATATATATTCTACTTAAGTCTTAATAAAAGAACAGCTAACAGTTATTGAGTGCCTGCTAAGTGGTTTTGATATACTTAATCATATAGTTCTCATGCCACTCTCATGAGAACTCATTTCACAGGTGAGGAAACTAAGGCATAGACAGGTTAAGTTCAAAGACATACAGTAGTAATTAGTGGATTTGCGATTTGAACCTACGTGCCTTAGGCACTAAAGTATAAGAAATTGCTTATGATGAGACAAGTATCTAATAAAATCACATTTTATTGAAGGATTTTTAAATACAACCCATAGTAAGAAATATATTTCACTTTGTATTATACATTCTCCCTCTGCCTATATGTTACATACTCAACAAAAGTTTCACATAAAACACTTGTCCTTAGGATTGGGAGTTTGGGATTAGCAGATGCAAACTAGTATATACAGGATGAATAAACAACAAGGTCCTACTGTATAGCACAGGGAACTATATTCAATATCCTGTGATAAACCAAAATGGAAAAGAATATGAAAAAGAATATGTATATATGTATAACTGAGTCACTTTACTGTACAGCAGACATTAACACAACATTGCAAATCAACTGTACTTCAATAAAATTGAGAAGAAAACACTTGTCCTTACTATGTATAAAACTCTACTATATTCAATTCTATTCCATTCTTTTTCACTAAAAAATTCTAGTTGAACCCTACCTTGTATACATTTGTTTCACAATCAACTAATGGTTTGAGACCTGCAGTTTGGAAAACCACAATAAGGGACATATATAAGACACAGCAACACTAAATGAAGCTAATAATAACTAAGGATGTCATTTATTAAGCATCTACTATGTGCCAAAATAGTGTCATTGATATTTATGTGTAATAGCCTCAATTCTCATTACAACCCTGAAAAGTAACTCAATCTTTTTTCACAGAGGAAACCGGGATGAGGAGAGGTTAAAAGATTTGTCCTACAGAGAGTAGCCTGAGCAAAGGTTCCTTCCGCTAGTCTACTCTAATAACAACATTGTAGTATTATTAAACAATGAAATCCATGTTTAAAACAAGATGCAGGTCTGTATTTCACTAGCAGGAAACTTATTAAAAGGCAGTATCTAATTCACTGCTACCCGGTAGTTTTTAAAAACCTAACCTGAGAGAAACTATAATTAGGAAGGAGTGAAGAATATATAGTCTACCCATTCTTTTAGAACATGCTTACTATTATGAGTCAGATACTGTTCTAAATACTACACAATCCTCATTTAATCCTCACGATGAGCTGAAGAGGTAGGTGCTGTAGCATTATTAGCCCCACTTTACTAACAAAGAAACAGAGGCACGGGAATTTAAGTCACACACCTAGTAAAAGCAGCAGAGCAGGTTTCCAGCCTAGCAGTCTTAACCTTTCATTGTGCTGTATCTCTCAAGTTCAACCTAGACCGAATCATAATTCGGTCTGACCTCCTCCCTTCTAGCTCACACTATCGTTTCTGTGCATTTAGCTTTGATGTGATGTCATTGGCCTATGTTGAGTTGATATGAGGTCCCATATAAAGAACGGCACCAACATACTCAGTATTGTCATTGCTTATCATGTCCCTTATGAGAACTCAGGATGAATTCCTATCCAGTCACTATATCAGAAAGATCCTACTCTTCAACCGCTGGTTGGTTTTTATCATATAGCTACTGTGAAATGTGAAAATGACCAGTATTCCCTTATTGTGTTGACTATTAGACAACTGATGCTCAAGGATGTAACTCCTGTCTCCATATTTCTTTCTTCTTCTGTTCCAACTGCTCTTGGATGCTTGCTTACTTTACTTGGTGGAAGTTGGTATAACGTCTTTTTGGAACAAAATGAGAATACATAAACATGCCTCAGTGCATATTTATGAATTATTATTAACCTTCATACAGATGAAATTGATACTAGGAGACATTTGAATAAAGTACTCAAGTCTGTAGCACATAGTTTAGCCCTTAATATTATGCTGACGTATTTGTAAGCTGCTTTTTCCCAGGCTGCCCAAGTTTGTGTGGAGAAATACATCATAATTATAGTAATCATCCTAGGTTCACCCAAGTTGTGTGACCTTAATGCAATTCATGTAATCTCTCTGCGCCTGTTTCCTCTTCTATAAAATGGAAATAATATATGTACCACATAGAAGGTGGCTGGGCAGAAGAAGAGTTAGTTTATGTCAAGCGCTTACAAAAGTTCCTAGGACACATGCATAATACAGGTCATCACCTTTACCGTCACCATCACGTCCCCCTCCATCTCCTACTCCTTCCTCTTCTCCTTGGATCTTGCCCATGTTGTTTTTGGAGAACTTTCAGCCCCTCTCAAAGTGTTATCCTTACTTCTAAGGGCTCCCAGTGAGGTCTCAGGTGTTTCCACTGTCAGTTTTCTCAGGTGTTTCCCCTCTAACTTACTACCTTGTTTCCCACTTCCATCAGTGCCACTTGAGGGTTGCCCAGCCCAGCCCTTTTGTGCAGCTACTGACCCTTGTGCCTAACATGCTTCCTCAATACTGAACAACATGCAAATCTTTAACGTGTACCATCCCCTGGAGTCCTAAGACTTTGCTTCTGCATCACAACCATGCCAAACCTTATCACCTAAGCTCTCGGATGCAGCGTTCCTTCTGCTGAGTTTCCTTTATCCCATCTTGCTATGGAATTGAACATATGTCCTTGAGGCTTAGTCAAAACCAATATCCTGAACACACGCCACGCTGCCCTCTCCATCCCCTTGCCCTCACTCCTCCTCCACGCAGGAGCCCCTTCCCTTGTTCTCCTTCTGCCAATACCCATCCCTCACCAAACCCATGCAGCCATGTATGAAACCCAGCTTGGGATCAGCTGACACCCTCCTACAGATCACGTCTGTTTCCTGTATTGGCGAGCACTCCCCACTTAGCTTGATCTCAAATTGCTTGAGGTTAGAGAGCACGTCTGAGAATTCCTCGCCTTCACAGCACTTAGTTCGGAACTGAACACAGAGGCGGTTTTCAGAAACAGTTGTTGGTTGACTGATTAATTGGCATTGGTCTTGATAGCTCCTGGCCAGACCAGAATAAGAAAGCTCTTTGGGGCGGGAAACATTGTCTCAGGTAGAGTGACCTAGCACCCCAGTTTGTTCAAGACTACCTCCATTTTAGCACTGAAAGGTCCCATGCCCCGGGAAACCCCTTGGTCCTGGGCAAACTGAGATGGTTGGTCACCTAGCTCCAGCAGTCCCCAGTTCAAACCACGCCCTTTACACTCCAGACCAGATACCAGTCCTCTCATTTCCACGTCATGTGTCTGCCCCTACATCCCTGGACACACATACATACTCACATGAGTCATAGCACCATTTATCTATCCCCTGCTCTCCCAGCTTGTATCCTGTCATATAAATTAGTGGTCCACAATTGCTTCAGCCTACCGACCAAAGAAAAATGTACTTGTCATCTCAGCCTCTTCTCTCAGCTTTGTGACCTCCCCACTTATCCCTCTGTGACATTCATTTTTCTCCAATCAGCAGAGAACCTGGGTAGAAACACAGTACTCTCAACTCTGAGAGGCTGGATTTCAGATATTGCTGGCTTCTTCTGCCTTCTGAATCTTTGTGGAATGATCAGGATTTAATGCATTTTCATATATCGGGTTGTCATTCTTAGAAAGCAACAGCTGAGGAAAATCCCTGGTACATGAGCTCCTTCTACCTCATTATCTCCCCACATCCATAATTGCTTTTTTCACACTAATACCGTCAACCCTTCCACCAGCACTTGGGTCCAGCACAGCCTCACCATCTGCTCATGTGACACCAACATTATGGCCTCCCTCCATGCCTCCCTAAATGGGGCTGGAGAAGGCAGCGGAGACGGCAAGTGTGCCAGCTGGCACGAGTGACACAAACGTAGACAGTGATGAATCATGGCCCAGGACAGGGCAGAGGAAGGGAGGACACCGACGGCTAATTGTGTGTCATCAGTGCTGCAAGGCAGAGCTCTCTGCTTGTGGAAGCAGAATCAACGTGCTGTTTCTGTTCCTGCAGTAAATGCATAAGCTTCTTTTTAATATATGGTCGCAAGAGAATGTTCAATAGAAAAGAAACCTAGAAATCAAGATCCAAATTGTTCTATATTTGCTTCTGTGCATCTCTAACTGGTATTTTGTTGAGGACTCTCCAGGGAGCTTGAGGATGGCTTTAAAGTGACACGAAGGGGTTTCTGGCTGCTCAGGGGAGGAACCAAGGCCAAGGTGACTCATGCTGATGGGTCAGTTCTGTCCCGTAGGCTGTGGAAGTTCCCATCTACCTCTACCACCCTGCGTCTCCAAGGTTCTCTGTTCTTTATGCCCTGCACTTGATTCATTCATTCATTCAGTTCTCTCTGAATGCTGTTTCCATAGTTAAATTGGCCAAGCAGCTCTTCAAGATTTTTTCTATGTATAGCAAATTTAGATATATTGACCTTGCTTTTTTATTGTTACTGTTGATTATGATGTATTTGATGTTAAGACAATTCTGTTTTAAGTTTCTAGTCTTCATTTTTCTGAGTCATCTTACATATATATACACATATATACATATATATAATATATATACATATATAATATATATACATATAGATCGTATATAGAGAGATCATACATATATATACACACAGACACACACTATTTTGCTTTCATTTACTTCATTTTCACCTTTTTCTCTTTTAAATGGAAGTGGTAGCACAAATGTCCCTTGTAAAATATAATATTCTTCCTCAATAGAGGAAGCTAGATGCCATTTTTGTTTTTGTTTTATCCAAAAAGCCCCCATCGATCCTGCCTGTTCTCCAAGCTTATTTCTCCTAAGGGCTGATGAAGCTGAGAGAGAGAAATATGTTTCCTGCCACATGGATAAGATACAGAGAAATCCGATCAAGGCTGTGCAGGAGACAGAAACAGCCCCAGAGGCAGAGCCCCCAAACTGTTGGAATCCTAGCGTTAGCTCCAAAACATCCGGGTCAGCTGGCTAGGTTCCCTCCTGTCGGGTCGACTCAATTGACTAGTGCAGCACAAAAGAAATAGAAACGTCATGGCCTTGACTTTATAAACTAGCTACTAGCAAGAGCACCAATCAGTGGGGCAGCTTGGGAGCACCTATCTCTCATTCCTATAGGAAACATCCTTATCCAAGTCTCTTCTCTGTTGCTGAAGAGATAAGAAATAAACAAAATGCTTGAAACAGTAGAGATGGTGGGCATGAGCATTGGCAATTTACGCGTGCCAATAAACAACTTCAGGCACAGAGAAACACACGCGAATGTCTAGAGATTACTGGATGGTCAGAAGTTGTGCCAGGAGGTCCACTGGGGGAGAAGGGGTAGAACATGTCAGATAATGGAACAAAATCCTTGTAGAGCCAGAAACAAGTCATGTGTGAGAGACAGTGATTGCAAAGTATGATTTGGAGCCTACCTGGAGATAAAGGTGGTGATGGATACAGCCAAAAGGTAAAGACCTTTATAACAGGATGGTTAGGCGTTTGTACTTTAGACACGTTAACGCTGGAGATACTCGAGGCTTCTGAACCAAAGAGGAAAGGCTTCTAACCAAAGAGAGAAAACGGAAGGTTGAGGGAAGATTTTTTTTTTTTTTGGTTGGGGGGTGCCACACTGGGTCTTCGTCGCTGTGCGCGGGCTTTCTCTCGTTGTGGCGAGTGGGGGCTACTCTTCTTTGCAGTGCACGGGCTTCTCATTGTGGTGGCTTCTCCTGTTGCAGAGCACGGGCTCTAGGTGCGCTGGCTTCAGTAGTTGCAGCATGCGGGCTTGGTAGTTGTGGCTTGCGGGCTTAGTTGCTCCGCAGCACGTGGGATCTTCCTGGACCAAGGATTGAACCCATGTCCCCTGCATTGGCAGGTGGATTCTTAACCACTGTGCCACTAGGAAGTCCTGAGGGAAGATTCTTAATCCAAATGACCCTTAAAGAAAATGATGCCTTCTGCTAGAGTGAGGAGGAATTGCAGAGCCAACGTACCAGAAGCAGATGTGAGAGAGTGGGCAAAGTTCAAGGCTCTGCTTCAGTGTGGTGGCTCAAGAAATGGATATGAACGTGGATAAAGACACCAAATGGTGCCTCTCTGCATTGGAGTTGAGCTACTTTGCCTCTCCCCATAACTCTCCACACTTTTGTGTATGATGCGATTTTGATGCTGTGACCCAGGTGTTTTGCCCCCTGGGGATCAGAAAATGTGGGATTCTAGTCCTGGGTCTAACACTAACTAGCTATGTGACCTTATGTTAGTCATTCCAGGGCTGGAATAAGAACTTGAGACTAAAACCTAAAAGATTATGGTTTCCCCCTCCCTGCCCCTTATGTACTTCCAAATAGAAACAATTTTTAAGCCATAAAGGATGTACAAAGGTTCCCTACCAAGTTCTGATTCTTCTCCCAAAATGATTACTTTGATACTTTTAAACAAATCAACATTTTAAAATATTTTTCCCCATTTTAGTTTCCCTGCTTTGCTGATTCAGTCTAAGGATATGTTTGGTTTCCTTGTTGGAAAATCCAGCTGTCGTCGGTTCTCCTTGCTGGGCCTCTGTTTTCTCATCTATGAAATAAAGATTTTAGATGGGAGGATCTCCAAGATCTTTTCCAGCTTAACTTTCTGTAATTTCGTAACCTCAAAGACCTCTTTTCTGTCTACCTTTATCACCGTCTCATCTTGCCATTTGGTGTTTCCTAATGGGAATGAGAAAAGTAATGGCATTTCCATACTCCCCCAACTCCTCATACCTATTAAAGGCTACATCTAAACCTCGGTGAGTATCTGGGACATTTCTGAATCAAGTGAAAGGATAATTGTGTCCCTTTTTGTGTCCAAACCTTATGAAGGATATATGTCTATAATAAGATGTGATCATCAGTAAAGTCCTTTACTTACTGGTAGAAAGCATTTTGGAATAAAGGCAACATCTTTTTGGAAAAGGATAAAAGTTGTGACTGATATAGGATACCTGTACAGTGTTTTCATCCACACTGGTAATTTAGGTTCTGAAGATTTCCCTTAACCTTTCTGGGCTTCAGCTTTCCTGTTTGTTCATTCATGCGTCATTTACCTGCCTCTAATACTCTATAATAAAGTAAGTCTATCTCTAACATTTTTTGAAATTGCCCACGAACAGATCTCACGCTACATCTTGCCAATTCATATGCCACTATCCTTTGACTTTTCACCTCTGTCCTGAATGGCAGTATTGCCTTGGTTCCCACGCATCCCGAGAGGGGCGCAGCAGAACCTGGGTCTCTCTACAAGCCTTGCTGTGGTCTGCTTCTCAGGTGGGAGCTGTTCATTATTTTCCGGAAGGTTTATGTAACAGATGTTACAAGGCAGACAAGTAAGCACACACTCCCCGAGCCCGGGGCCCATGGAGCCAGGCACGCACACACTCGCCAATACCAATACAAGGAGAGCTGCTGGGTGATGGAGGGAGTGTGCTCTGAGGGGCGGGCGCTGCTCCGAAGCCCTGCTAATGTCTCTGTGTGGCCATGCTGTATTTTCAGCTTGTCATCATGGCTGGGACAGTGCTGCTTGCCTACTACTTCGAATGCACTGACACTTTTCAGGTGCATATCCAAGGATTCTTCTGTCAGGACGGAGACTTAATGAAGCCTTACCCGGGGACAGAGGAAGAAAGTTTCATCACCCCTCTGGTGCTCTATTGTGTGCTGGCTGCCACCCCAACTGCTATTGTAAGTACAGAAAAGGATTTCCTTCTCTACTGTTGGATCCTAAACAACATTTTCTGTCTGCCTTTTCTCCTCTTTCCTCTCTTCCTGGGCGTTCACCAGCAGCCTTATCAGGCATGCCCTGTTTCAGCCCAAACAGAGTGAGTAGAGCTGTGCATAAAATCTCATTAAGACAGGTCTTGTCTTTTATAGGTGGCTTTTGCTTTTTGGTTCCTGAATTTAAATATATATACATATATATTTTTAAAAGAATGTCTGAATGTCATACGTGTATATTTTTTAAATGAACAGGCCTGAGTGGCTGCCAGGTTAAGAACAGCTACTGTACTCTTGAAAAAATACGCTGTGCGTTGTGTGTATTCAGAAGAGGTCTTGAATGTAAATGCTGGCCTTGATACAAAGCCTCAATCAGAGTGGAATAGAATCCCCCAGGCCTGCATCTCTTGCTCTTCTGACTGAACTTCCAGAGAGGCCAGAGATGAAAGAAACCCCTTGACCTGAAGTTTGCTGTGACTTGTTCTGGGCGGCTCTGGCTCTGCTCACATTACATCACATTCAATTAAGTTGCAAATTTACCTTCATTGATTGCATTCTTCTCTCTCAAGAGGCAAAAAGAAAAGTGGCAGACAGGCCTCTTGGAAGACTATTTCAAAAGCCTAAAGCTCATAGATCCGTATTGTCTGGTAAAATGATTTAGCATTTAGACATCTTAATTTGATTTAAAAAAATGACTTTGTGAGTGTTTTTAAATAAACATTTCTGTGTCTGAACATGCTACAACGTCAGATTATTTGGGATGTAATTTCAGTTATTATTTCCTCCCTTTCTCTGCCAAAGCTGCCTCCCCCCCAACTCTCCCTCCTCCCCTACCTGCCCTCTCCCACTCCCCTCTCCTTGGAGCAGTAATAAAAATACCGACTGGCACGCTGAGGAATGTACTGACTGCTCAGACATTCAGTTCGAGTATTGTTTTCTATGCAAATGTTTTATTTGCTTTAAGATGAGAAATAGAATTTTGAGGAGGAAATAATATGGACATAATGAGTCGTAGTACTTTACGTTCATTTTGATCATTGATCCTAGGCTTGACAAGTTCCCCCTTAAATAATAAGGCTACGCCGTAGGAATTAAGGTCAGCAGTGATAAAACGTGATCTATCACAGTGGTTAAGAACACATGCTTTGCAGTCCGACCTTCCAGGGTTCACATCCTGTCTATATGACTTCAGGCAAGTCACTCTACTGTTCCCTCCCCCCAAAATGGGAATAACGTGACCGCCTATTTCACAGAGTTGTCAAGACTTAAATAAGATGCTTCATACAAATGACTTGGCACAGCGTCTGTCATGGACTAAATGGTTAGAAGTCGGGGAAACAAAGAACCTGGCTGGAAACCGATCTTCACCGTCTTCAGGATCACAGACCAACTTCCTCTCCCTGCAGAGAAGGAGATTCCACTGAAACCCTGGTATCACCTCCTCTTTAGCGTGATGGGGGATGTGCCCTCTCCCAGAGGAAGGCTGATCTCCGTGTTCCTCTTACCTTTCCCTTTTCCTTTCTCACCAGCCCAAGGACTAAGAGAAAGCATAAAAGACACCCTTCTAAGTACCTTAAAAGGTGACACACTTCACTCCTCAGAAAAAACCTGGAGGCCACGTTGGGTTCTATCTGTAATGGTTTAATGGCAGCTCTACCTAGTCCTAGAATTAGTCTGGAATCAGGTCCTGGTTTCTTCCTGTCCCATAAACATATCATTTTCTCATGTACTCAGACATAAATCCCTGAGTGATCCATTGACTGACTAACATATTTTCCTCTCTTCTTCCCAGTCCCAGGAAACATCATTGCCTAGGTTCTCTTGCAATTACTTTTTGTAATTATAGAGTTTTTTCCCTTTAAAAAAAAAAACAAAAACACTTAAGGAAAGCAAGGGAAACAGATCAATAAAAATTATGAAAAATCAGTGAATCAGAAAACAATAGGATTAATAAGTAAAATGTACAACCCCCGGTTAGTCTAATGTACGAAAGGCAAAAGTTAAAAAAAAAAGAAAGAAAGAATATATAAGCAAAAATATATAAACCTTTAAAGTCTACACTGTAGTTTTATTTAAATTGTATATTCAATTCTATGCCAATACATGCTTACTTCTCAATAAAATTGATAATATTCTATGAAAAGATAACTTACTAACAATGCCTTTAAAAATGTAGAAAAGCTGAATAAATGAATACAAATTTTTAAACATGTCTAAAATTTATTGCACAAAATAGTACTGGGGACACATAACTATAGTACAAATTCCTTCAAACTTTCAAGGGATAGAAAACCTATAGCTGGGCTTCCCTGGTGGCGCAGTGGTTGAGAGTCCGCCTGCCAACACAGGGGACACAGGTTCGAACCCTGGTCCGGGAAGATCCCACATGCCGCGGAGCAACTAAGCCCATGTGCCACAACTACTGAGCCTGCACTCTAGAGCCCGCAACTACTGAGCCCTGTGCCACATCTACTGAAGCCCACGCGCCTAGAGCCCATGCTCCACAGCAAGAGAAGCTACCGCAATGAGAAGCCCGCGCACCACAATGAAGAGTAGCCCCCGCTCGCCGCAGCTAGAGAAAGCCCGTGCGCAGCAACGAAGACCCCACGCAAATATAAAAACCCAGCCAAAAATAAATTAATTAATAATAAAAAAAGAATAACTATTTAAACTGTTCCAGAGCCTTAAAATAAGTGGAAAGCTTTTCAATGCACATTATGAGGTGAGAAAAATATGGATTTCAAACACTTAGAAAGTCTACATACACACCCACAAAAGCATCCTCAATTAGGAATGTTGTTGCAGGCAGATAGAAAAGGATGGATAGATTTGTCTACCTGAAAATAAGCATTTCTACCAAAAGAAAAAGTAAATAAAGACTGCAAAAAAATTTTGCAGCATGAGACTCCAGTGTAAATATTTCTAATACTTAAAAAGATGAGCTTCCCAATATAAAAATGAGAAAGGACAAAAATAGACAATTAACAACAATAAATTGACTGTATGCATATAAACATTTCTAAACTCATCAATTATCAAAGAAAAATTACTTTCAATACAGTATTTTTCCAATATAAGTTTGGCAAATGTTTTAAAGTTTAACCCGTGTTGTTAAAGGTGCAGATACTTTCATACAATTCAAATGTAAACCGACATTTTCTTTCTGAAGAGCAGCTGGTCGAGATGTACTGAGAGTTTTATAAACTTCAGACCCAGTCATTAATTCCATGCCCTGAATTTATGTTAAGGAGATAACCAAAGTTTTATATAAATACAAAGATTTGTATATAGGGATGTTCACGTCAGTGATAGTTTTAAGAGTGGAAGGAAAACTTGGCTAAATACACAGCACTAGAGGATTGTCTAAACACATTTTGGGCAGCCATGTTTCTGAAAAACCTCTAACAGCAAAGAAACATGCTTGTGATTTAGTGAAATGATGTTTATGAAGGCTAAAAAATTGTATATAGTATTGCAGATAAAAGTTTTTCTCTCCTATAAGAGGATTTGAACTTCCCTTAGTTTTCTAGCTCTGTTTCCTTAGAAAAAGATACGTATCAGCTATGTTACTAGGCAAAATTAACCCGATTGGTGAATTGCATCTGGACTCAGAGAACTGTAACTACCTGAAAAGGTGCCATGCTGTGACTTCCAAGTACAGTGACTCTGGACACTTGGCATGTCCAGCGTGGGAACTTGGAAGCTATGTCTATGGAGTTGCTATACCATATATTGACTCCTATGGGACATGATGAGTCTTTTAAGCTGGTGGCTCCTGTGTCCTCTGATATGTCTGCAGTCTCCTTGCACCTGAACTGTACTGGACCACTGCAAGGGCATGTGCTAAAGAGCAGCATGTGATGCTGCCCTGTTGGCAAGCTATTGTTCCTCCCAAGTGGACCAGTGCCAGATGAAGCATGTGGTTGTCTGTGGGTCTGAATATTTAATAGACCCTAACAAGACAGCATGTGTGTTACAAGTATAATCCCAAATTTATAATTACACATAAAAGGCTAGTAAGAAATAAACTAAAAATGTGTAGCTGTTATCTCTGAGTGCTAATGGTACAGTCTTTTTTCTTCTGTGTTATATATACGTATGTTTAAATTCTACATCCATGCAGTATTTTCAAATTGAAAGATATATTTTTAAAACATTCCAGTTCTTCTGACATAATTATGAAATAACCAATCTTTAATAAGACTTGAAACTAGCAATTCTAATAAACAAAAACACACATGGCCAAAAAACAAAACAGAACTTTATGATGAATTTTCTTTTCTCTTTGGGTAAAAATGATAGATCTTTCATTCTAAGATTTTCAGCAAAAACTCTTCTTCCGCCTACAAATTTTGATCACATATCTTCCACCAGTTCCTTTTCCCCGAAGGACACAAACTGACATGGGGTCAAATGCTCTGATGGGAAGCCATGGGGATATGGCCAATGGATAGTGAACTGAGTTATTAAGGACCTACAGTTCTACTCTAGTTTTCAAGTATGGAACCCTGAGTCAGCCGTTCCACTCCTTTGCTTCTCTGGGTGAAAAATGTGACCAATAATGATGGCAGCCCTCCAAGATATGTGCTGAGGAATATTCCATAAATGATGATGGCAAGAATAACATCTTTTAATTTACTTGTATTCTGCAGTCCTTGCCTACTTTATCCTCACAGCATCCCAGTGAAATAGAAAAGAGACATCCCAAAGAACAGACAGAAAGTTTGTGGTCCAATTCCCTTTTTTTTTTTTTTTTTTGAGGTACGTGGGCCTCTCACTGTTGTGACTTCTCCCGTTGCGGAGCACAGGTTCTGGACGCGCAGGCCCAGCGGCCATGGCTTACGGGCCCAGCCCCTCCGCAGCACGCGGAATCTTCCCGGACCAGGGCACGAACCCATGTCCCCTGCATCGGCAGGCGGACTCCCAATCACTGCGCCACCAGGGAAGCCCCCAATTCCCTTCATTTTTGACTCTGAGTTCATTCAGGGGGCCAGTTGTTAGCTACGTTACTTGTAACTTGAGACTTAGCTACACCTAATGATTTGCTGAAGGCCGCAGTTAGTTCTGTATGTAATCGGACAGTTACCCACCCATTTGGTTCTACTTTTATGTTCCTCCCGAATGAGGGGCATTGCTAGGAACCAGCGCTGATTACAGCTGATGGGTTAATGGCAGAGAGCTGAGTGACCTTGAAACCCTGCTGTGGTGCTTGATCTTCCCCCCAAGACCTGAAAATAAGTGAGCAACAGCGGGACAGGAAGCAGAACTCCCCGGATGCTCAGGGACATCTCCTGGGAGCAAGGAGCCATGTTTACTTCTGCCCCTTCCTGGAGAGATACGGTGTATCCTAAGCAGGCTTTTTTGGGCCACTTGAACACGGCTCCCAAGTGCCTAGCTCAGCACACCCCCTGCCCGAGTGTGCATCCTTCATTATCCTCACACTGCAGTCATCCTGCCTCAGGCCTGATCTGTCAGGAAAGGGAGGAGTCCCAGTTGTGGCTTTGCCCCCAGTAATTGTGTGACCTCTGCTAAGGCATGTTCCCTCTGTGGGTTCGATTTCTCATCCGCAAAAGGTGGGGTTGGGCTAAATGATCTCCAAGATCTTTCTGGTTCTAATATTCCTTGAGAGATGAAAAAAGAACCTTCTAATTGGAAGACTCCAAATGTCAGATTCCCAACTCCCTAGGCTCTCCTGACTTTCTTTCGGGAGTTCAATCTGTGCCTGGCCAGGCGTTTCACAGAATGGCAGTGTGTGTGTGTGTGTGTGTGTGTGTGTGTGTGTGTGTGTGTGTGTGTGTGACCCCAAACCCCAGGCCGCGGACCGGTATCGGTTGTCAGCCTGTTAGGAACCGGGCCGCACAGCAGGAGGTAAGCGGAGGGCGAGCCAGCGAACCTTCCTCTGCCGCTCCCCATTGCTCACATTACCGCCTGAACCTCCCCCCCTCATCCGTGGAAAAACTGGCTTCCACAAAACTGGTCCCTGGTGCCAGAAATGTTGGGGACCACTGCTCTAGCACATTAACCACAGAAAAACCTACCACCCTAAACTGCCGTGTAGTCTCCAAGAATGGGTGGTGCTTGCAGGGACACACAAGAGAGACATGAGGGAAGAGACTGCCGTGGGTTTGACCTGTCATTTCCTATTTCTCCTTTTGTGCTTCGCTGTCAGAAAGGATCAGCATCATGTTGAGGCAAGGCCACACAGGAGAAAGCTGTACAGGGACTTAGGAAAGGTTAGAGCTTGGGGGATTTATTGTGTCCAGAACGATTTAGCCAAAAGTGTTGGCCACACGTCCAAGAAACCGCAGGGTGCATTCTGACCAATGTGGAAACCCTGGCTAACAACTGCTTCCGGCCCCCTGAATAAACTCTCAGACTCAGAGTCAAAGGCAGAGAGCCTGTTTGGAGAAGAGGATTTAACCCGGTGGAGAATCTGATTGACCCTTATTTTATCTCAGCCCCAGCACCCCAGGCATGAGAAAATAGCTAGTAAACCTTTTTTTGGCCTCACAACAAAGTGATGGGAGTATTTAGAACTGAAGCAGCAGAACGTTTGACACCCAGCCTGAGAGAATTGACACAGCTCACAGTTTGTGTGCAAGTGTGCACGCGCACACACACAAGACTCATCTAGAATTTGCCGGGAAAGGAAGAGACAAGCGTAATTTGATAGAAAGGCACAATCTGGAGGAAACTGCGACTCTTCACCTGCGGGTTTCTGGGCCATAAGCTCTGCAGTGAATACAAAAGCTCAGTGCACAGCGTGGATCAGAGAGTGGGCCCCGGGTAAATGCACATCTGCTGCCTGGCTGGCGAGGGACGCAGCTGCCAGAGCAAAGGAGACAGTGTGGGCGCCTGTACTGAACAGCCTCATCTGTTGAAACCCCTTTTTAACACTTCATCATTCACATCTTTTTCCCTTTTGTACATTATCTCATGACTTTTTTTTTTTTTTTTTTTTTTTATCATCCATTTTTTTTTCCTTTTTGTATTTTCTCTTTTCTTTTTTTTTTTTTTTTTTTTACCGTGAACACATTTTCTTTGTTGCAAATGTACTTAGTCATTACAATTGACATTTTTTTCTGGGAAAGGGTTATAGATAGCCTCATTAATTGTTGTGGATTTCCTGTTTACTATCCATGCGGCAGGTGAGTGCTCCAAATTCCCTTACAGATTATTTTTTCCCTTAACATCGTCCCACGGAGAGACTTGCTTACCACCTTTGAGATGCCCCTTTTAAGGATTGGTGAATAGATGATAGTGTTAGGAGCTTTGAGAATTTGTTTCTTGAAAAGACTACTGTTTGCCTAAAATTGTGTGATGGTCAGTTTACTTGGTGATACAATGCATTTTAGTTTTTACTAAGAGCAGTATTTTAGCTAACTCATTTTAAATTCCCATTTCTCTTGCATCCACCGTCCAGAAAGGAAAAAAAAAAAGGGGGGCTCAAGAGAATACCCTGCTTTGGAAATGTAGCATCCCACCTTGGTGTTGCATTATATAGCAAGTGTCAACTTAAGAGCGTTTTGAATAGGTAGATGCCACCCCTGGATTAAGACCAGTAATGACGCTGCAATCCACAAAACATTTATTATGTGAGTTGCTGAATGATTTCCAAAACGCCATCATCCACATGGCCTTGATTCTATTGAAGCGTTCAGCTTTGAAAGGCACAGAAGTGTCTAGAGCTGAATTCCTCTACTTACACTTAGCTGTGATAAAGCAGAAGTCAAGAGTTCTTGAACCAAGCACAGCTCAGCAGGTCAGAGGACCAGAACCTCTCTGCACATCTGGGTTGTCAGCGGCACTCATCAGGAAAGATGAAAGCAGAGCATTTAGATGTCAGCAGCCAGGACTGGCAGCATAGTCTGGACATTTAAAATCCCCTGGGTCACTTTTAAACAAAATCTACGGCAAAAACCATGCCTGCCTTTCTTGGAAATGCTCACGAGTAAAGAATCTTCCCAAGGAGGATATTGGAAGCATCTAAAAATCCCTGGGACTGAAATCTCTGAAGCTACTTAGACATTAATATTGAGAAGTATGCAAAGAACGCTCTCCTCTTCCTCAGAGCATGACACACAGAAATCCAGGGAGGAGCTACTAGCCTCTGCTGTCCTTAGGCACACAGGTAACAGAGGTATCAGGCAATGTGACGACTCTGGAGCAGGCTGCGTCCACTTTGCTTTTAGGGAAGATTACTCGGTGAGGGCAAAGTCCCATGGGATTTTAAAAGTGAATGAAGGCTGAAGGAAGAAGCATTGCAAGAAACTACACTGACCCTGGAGAGCTTAACCAACAGGAGAGAAATTAAAGCCCAATTACATGATTTCAGTTCCCTTAATCAACCCTCTCTTGTCAGTTCCTATCATAAAGGCAAAGATGTTGGAGCTGGAAAAGCAACTTAAAGTTCTCCTAGTCCAACAGATAAGAAACTGACAGATGAGAAACTAGGCCCAGAGAGGTCAAGCAAGTGGTCCAAGATCGAACATCTGGTTAGGGGCAGAGCAGAGCTATGTTTTCTTAATCCAGGACAATTTTTCAAGCAATTTCAATACACATTCTTGCCTAGACCGACCAGTAAGTGACAGCAACAAACATTCTTTGAGCACCTATAGATGTTTTGACATACATTTCCTAATACTCTCAATAATTTTCTGATATAGTTATTACCCTCATGTTCAAAGTCATGAACAAAAGAAAAGCAGAAGCTCAGAAAGGTTCAGTTACCTGCCCAAAGTCACATCAAGAAGGGAGGGAGCTGAGATTTCAACTCAACAGCCCACATTCAAGAAACAGAGCAATGACTGATATTGCCAAGTACCAGAGCTACAACTAGCATATGTGTGAACCCAAAACATATATTCCAGGAATTCTAGACACCTGTATGATGACAGCTACATAGAACATGCAGTGAGTCCCCCTTACAATATGAAATTATAATACATCTTCCAGTGACTTTTTCTGCAGATTTTATATTTTGAAATCTGAACACTATCCCCTAAATATTTTACATTTATATCACTTATTTATGACTTATCAGATCTCCTTTAAAGATTGTAAAGAAGTGAAGTCTGCAAGATAACACACCAAACTGATGTATTATATTCCAGGGTTATTTGCTTATTTGCCATTTGGGTTTCCATATTTGAAAGACAAATTTATCAAGTTATCCTCACTAAAAGTATATTTACTGTTATCTAAGTGTCTTAGGTCATGTCACTTGTGATTGTAGCCAGCATAGCTGGGGGATGAGAGATGCACCAATGGAATTCACTTGCTGTTTGTTCATGGCCAGGTCTAGAGTTTGGCCTTGATCATTTCTCACCAGAGGGTATGCTTATTTGCTATGAGTGATAGGATGCTTGTTAGCCAACAATTTGAAAGGCCATAATAGGCAGGACAGCCAGGGCCGAACACATGGAGAGTCCCACATGTCCCAGCTGCTCTCTGAAAAGAGTGGTGGATAGAGGCAGAGTGGGTGTGGCAAAGATACAGATGGAGGAACCCAACCATTGCCAGAACCAGAGTCATAAATCTGCCAGTGGGTAGATGGCTTCCAACATCGGCTGGGGCCAGGCAGGAAAGAAAAGAGACCCCTACCTTTATCAAGCAGAATCTTCCCTCTCTCTCTCCCTCTCTCTCCAAGCAGAATCAGGCCCTGTATGAGACTGTGGAACCCAGTGGATGGAGAAATAGCACCCTGAGTGTGATCAGAGAAACGCAGTGAAATGAACATCCATGAAGCCCATTCACTGAGATCTAAGAGCTGGATTATTTTATCAGCAACCTTTATGTCCATCACAATCTGAACTGGATGGACCAGGAATACTGTCCTACCTTGAAGTTATAAAATGACCCCCTTCCTTTCTTTCTTCCTTCCTTATGTAAACATTATTACTTAATATACTCAAAGTATTATGTCGGTAATTAGATATATAGGTTAGCATATATCCTTGCTCTGATTTTTTTCTTTTGTATTTCATACCTCAATTGTGATTTGAATATTGTTGACCAATAGTATCAATTCTTGTTTTTGGTTTGTTTGTTGATTTTTGTTTTTTTTTTATTTGGCCGCGGGGCTCTTTTAGTTGCGGCGTGTGGGATCTAGCTCCCTGACCAGGGATCAAACCCGGGCCCCCTGCATTGGGAGCATGGAGTCTTAACCACTGGACCACCAGGGAAGTCCCAATAGTATCAATTCTTATACTGCTTATCACCTTTGACATGAGAGTCTTAGGACATTTTACTTATGGATTTATTTGAGCCCCGTACCCTTTTCACATGACACGTTTTGTTTGGTATGCCTCGGAGTGATTTTGTTTAGATCTGTGTGTATGTGTGCACGTGTGTATTTTCTTTTTTTACATCTTTATTGGAGTATAATTGCCTTACAATGGTGTGTTAGTTTCTGCTGTATAACAAAGTGAATCAGTTATATATATACATATGTTCCCATATCTCTTCCCTCTTGCGTCTCCCTCCCCCCTACCCTCCCTATCCCACCCCTCTAGGTGGTCACAAAGCACCGAGCTGATCTCCCTGTGCTATGCGGCTGCTTCCCACTAGCTATCTACCTTACGTTTGGTAGTGTATATATGTCCATGCCACTCTCTCACTTTGTCACAGCTTACCCTTCCCGCCCCCCATATCCTCAAGTCCATTCTCTAGTAGGTCTGTGTCTTTATTCCTGTCTTACCCCTAGGTTCTAACAAGAACATGTTTTGTGTAGATTTTCTCTCACGTTTTCTTGCTTTTTTGCCTCTTGTGTGAGTAGTGACAACCTTCACTAAAGTAAATTTAGTTTAAAAGAGATACTTTACTTTGTATTCGTTAATCCTTAATTTTTTACTATATTCCTAAGCAATACAGCAAAAATTGCATGCTTTCTGGTCCATATTGGGAATTTCCTGCAGAGAAATCTTCAGAGAAGTTAAGATCAGAGGGTTCTACCCATACATAGGTACTCTAAAGATTCAGTCTTTTATTCATTCAACAAATATTGATTGAATCTACTATATACCAGTCCCTGTTCTAGTTACCATGCAAGGAAGGGCAAGTCTTTCCCATAAGGACATCATAGTCAAATGAAAAGGGACATACAATTGCAATTAATTGGGTAGATGTCAGGAGAGAGATCTGTGTAATATGTTGTGGGAACAGTGACAGGGCAGGATCTCCCTTTTCCCGAGGGGACCTGGCAAAGTTTCTTTACAGTCTACCTCGTTAAACCTGTATTCCAAAAAACCTGCAGTAATCTGATATGCTTAATTCATTCAACATTGAATAACTACTATGTACCTTACACTGGGCTATACCCTGGGGACATAACCGGAATAAGACATGTGGGACATCCCATAACAAGGAATAAAAATGATAGCATGTAATCGTACTATCATTGTAATTTGTGATAGAAATGGAAAGGAGAAACACAAGGTAAGAGACTCACGTACAACATGAATGCCTAAGCTAGTCTGTGGGAGCAGAGAAAGCTCCCTCAGGGAAATACTATTTCATGTACCCGACTATGCATGAATTTATCCCCATCTGTTCACTGAGATAAAGAACAGTAATGCAGTGCCGTCATTGCAGTGGGGACAAACAAAGCCCCTTGGCACCTTGTTTTGGCAGAGATAGGTCTAACGAGAAGAGAGGGAGGGCTGAGTTCTTGAAACTATTCAAATATTTTCACCTGACAGAGCATCAACTCATTGTTAATTCCAAGGGATGTCAGGCACAAAATATTCTTAGACATACATAGACAGCACCTGCCAAGGTGATCCATGCTGGCCCATCATTCGTCTGTCTGACCCTGAACTCAGTCTTTTCCTGCCAACTTCCATCCCATTCTGACTTGCCCATAGTTCTATTTCCATTACACCATTCTATCTTGTACTTTAATATCATCTACATTTTTTAGTGTTTAAAGCATATTGCATTTGTTTTCTATGTTGTCAACGTTAAACACAAATTCAACAAATATTTTATTGCATCACTGCTGAGTAAAAGTGTAGCAGTTAAGAGAAAGGACTCTGGAGCCAGGTTTTCCTGGCTTCAGAGCTGGGATTCGTGACGACCTTGGACAAATTATTTAACCCCTCTACGCCTCAGGTGTCTTATCTGTACAATGGGATAACAGTATTTATTTATAGACCACCTGCTAGAGCTGCTTCAGACACTGTCTGGCTGTGTGTGGCCAAGTCCCTGAGACTTTCGGGTTCCTCCCTCATAAAAGGAAGGGGAAAACATCTGTAGACGATTCCAGTTTTACTATTCTATAGCTTAACTTCCATCTCTCATGTGCCATTCATGACGGCATCTTGATACATCTAAACAGATATTCTATAATGATAGGAAGAGTATAAGGCATAGGAATTCTTAAAACATTGATGAAGTTTATCTAAAACCACAAGCACACACATAGCAAAGAAAAACAATTATAAGATCACATTCTTCTGGGGAACTATTGAAATGAGGGTTCAGAAAATAAAAGTGGCATATGATGTGGTGGGAAATGTGGACTTTGGAACCCAGTTGTACTGAATACCAATCCCAGTGCCTCCACATGCCAGTTGTATGCTCTGGAGGGTAAGTTACTTAACTACACTGAACTTTCATTCTTCACCAGTAAAGCAAAGGTAATACTACCAACACTCGGGATTTTGTGACCATGAAAACTATTATGATAAAGTGCTTGACATCCAGTTTGCGATAGATGATGGTAATTATTAACTTTTTATTCACTGAAGGTTCTCAGTCTTCAGCCGCGGCAGTGTCAAAGTTGGTGACAACTTCCCTCATGCCAGATCCTTATTTTAAATGGGAATACAGTGCACTGGGTGCTATAAGCATAATGAAGAAATATAAGATATGGTCCCTGTCATCAGGAAGCTTACAATGTACACAAAGGCATTATGATTTAAATGGTAATATACACGTATTAGTTCAAGATAACAAGAGGTGCCAATCATAAAGGTGTGACAGTCAACCAGTTCAGAGTAGGAGAATATTGATCAGGCAAATGTGTTCAAATAAAGATGGTAGTATTGCCACGTAATGAAGTAATATCGCGATGGGTGCGTATAATGCCCTACTGGGCTGTCCCAGTCATTCCGCATCATTGCAATGCACACATTCAGTTAAAAATATTCAAGGGCTTCCCTGGTGGCGCAGTGGTTGAGAGTCCGCCTGCCGATGCAGGGGACACGGGTTCGTGCCCCGGTCCGGGAAGATCCCACATGCCGCGGAGCGGCTGGGCCCGTGAGCCATGGCCGCTGAGCTTGCGCGTCTGGAGCCTGTGCTCCTCAAAGAGAGAGGCCACAACAGTGAGAGGCCCATGTACCGCAAAAAAAAAAAAAAAAAAAAAAATTCAAATCCAGCCTGAGTGAGCCCTATCATAGATTCTATTATTCAATTTATTATTTCAAATTAGGTTTCATATGACTTTAGAATTTAATATTATAGCCTGAAATCTATCTGAAATTATCAATTATTGCTTTCTCTAATTCTTTTGAAGAGTTAACTGCAAATTACTATTTAACCCTCCATCCCTCCAACATGATATCTTCTAATATAATTGTGAAGCCTCAGAAGTTTTGAGTTTTTTCTTAAGCTAGTGGGTCTCTTTTATCAGACAGCTATCGAACTTGACAATTCTTCAACATTCCTTTTCCAGATTTTTATTGGTGAGCTATCCATGTATTTCATAAAGTCAACCAGAGAATCTCTGATTGCCCAGGAGAAAACAATTCTGACCGGAGAATGCTGTTACCTGAATCCCTTACTCCGAAGGATCGTAAGATTCATAGGTGAGTACAAGGGCATGTTGGACTAAGCCCTCGCTTATAGGTAAAACTTACTAAACTTACTGAAGATGAACACACTTGATAAAATAACCTAAGCTATGGAAGCATCAACTTTAAAAGCAAGAGTTGTTTTGGGGATTTTCCAGGAAGTACAGAAATTGAGCCTGATCCTGGTGCCAAGCCAAATTTTTGATCCTTAAAGTGAAGCAATACTTATTAAATTGTTTTACAAATGATTTCAACTTTGATTTTTTCTTCCTACACAATACTTATCTGAGATTCCCTTGGGACATATATTTTAATATTGACTGGATATTGCCATATACCCTTAAGCTGAGTCAGGCAAGGGGGTACAGCATCAGGGGACACCAGTAAAATGAACTAGAAATAATCAACTTTCCTGACAGAACTTTCCTACCCAGTAACTTTGTTATGCAGGGAACTTTAAAAAGTATGGAAAATCTAATCCATCAGGTCTTAAAAAGAATGCCTTTCCAAAGTTGGAAAACAAATAGTTTTATTAGTGTTCACGATGAGGAATAATTAAGACGTTTTCTATAACCCTCCTTCTAGGACTTTTATAAAAATCCTGAGGGTATATGGATAATGATTATAAATATGGGAATGAATGTGTATGTGAGTAAAGGTAGGAATATAGATCTCTCAGAGTTCCTACACGGTGAGTACTCAGTAACTATTAGTGTTCTAATGAGATCCTGCAAATACCTACTGGTCAGGTGTTCATGGGAGCCAGGATAAAACTCTGAAAGTATCAACATGGTGCTAAAACAAGCCATGATACCATTTAGAACATATGGAACTGACAACTGAGAAAGTGAGGGCCAGAACACAGCTCCTTTGGTTATCCTTAATCCTTTTCTTCCTGTTATAGAAAAGGGTTGAATTTCCTCAAGTCATGAGCAAATGATCATATCAAAATCAAATACGCAGTAACTTCATGCACCCCTATGTTCACAGCAGCACTATTTACAATAGCCAAGACATGAAAACAACCTATATGTTCATTAACAGATGAACGGATAAAGATGTGGTACATATACACAATGGAATATTACTCAGCCATTAAAAAGAATGAAATAATGCCATTTGCAGCAACATGGATGGACCTAGAGATTATCCTACTAAGCCAGAAAGAGAAAGACAAATACCATATGATATCACATATAAATGAAATCTAAAATATGACACAAATGAACATATCTATGAAACAAAAACAGACTTACAGACATAGAGGACAGACTCATGGTTGTGGGGTGGGGGGCGGAGGGAAGGACTGGGAGTTTGGGGTTAGCAGATGCAAACTAGTGTATATAGGATGGATAAACAACAAGGTCCTACTGTGTAGCGCGGGGAACTGTATTCAATATCCTGTGATAAACCGTAATGGAAAAGAATACGAAAAGAATATATATGTATAACTGGACCACTTTGCTGTACAGCAGAAATTAAACACAACATTGTAAATCAACTATACTTCAATAAAAATTTAAAAAAAATATGCAGTAACTTCTAACATTAGCATGGGAGTTAGGGAAGTAGTAGAGTGGGAAGGCTAGGAAAACCTAAGTTAAAAGAAGTAACCCTTAACATTAAAATAGTCTTCAGCATTTACTGATGGTATTTGCAGAACGACCTGTGGGCGTCTGCAGTCGGCTCATTGGGTATACCCTCATCCATATGATGTCACCTCTATCTAGTTTACTCATTCCAAACAATGGTGCCTTTCAAAGACATCCAGAGTTTGGTCACCTGCTACCAGAGTGGCTTCAAGGAAGACAAGAGGAGAGGCGAGAATATTTATTATACAGAACACTGGACTAGACACTTTATAATTTCATTTGATCCACCCAACACCCTATAAGGTAGGTTATAGTTCTAACTGTGCAGATGAAGAATATGATATAAAATGGGATAAAGTAACTGTTCCCAAGGACTGTGAGTGTGTGGGTAAGGCTAATAATGCCTGTATTAGGGATCTTCTAAGCATGAAAAATACTATGATAAAGTGCCTGACACCCAGTTTTCAATAGATGATGGTAATTATTAACTTTTAAGTTTTCATTCCGTGATTTTGCTTTCCGTGGTTTCAGTTACTCACAGTCAACCAAAAATATTAAATGAAAAATTACAGAAATAAACAATTCATAAGTTTTAAATCATGCTCCATTCTGAGTATGATGAAATCTTGTGCCATCCTGCTCTGTCGTGAATTATCCCTTTGTCCAAATTATCTCACCCATCGGTCACTTAGAGGCCGTCTGGTTATCAAATCAACTGTCATGATATGGCAGAGCTTATGTTCAAGTAATCCTTAGTTTACGTAATAATGGCCCCTAAGCACAAGAGTAGTGATGCTGGCAATTTGGATATGCCAGAGAGAAGCCGTAAAGCACTTTCTTTAAGTGAAAAGGTAAAAGTTCTCAGTAAGGAAAGAAAAAAATCACATGCTGAGGTTGAACAGTAAGAACAAATCTTCTGTTTGTGAAATTGTAAAGAAGAAAAAAGTAATACATGCTAGTTCTGCTGTCACACCTCAAACTGCAAAAATTACAGCCACAGCCATGGTAAGTGCTTAGTTAAGATAGAAAAGGCATTAAATTTGTACAATAAGGTATTTCGAGAGAGAGAGATTACATTCACCTTTAATTACAGTACATTGTTATAATTGTTCTATTTTGTTATTAGTTATTGTTGTTAATATCTTACTGTACTTAATTTATAAATTAAACCTTATTATAGGTATATATGTATTAGAAAAACATAGTATATGTAGGATTTAGTATGATCCACCGTTTCAGGCATCTACTGGGGGCGGGTCTTGGACCATACCCCCGTGGATAAGGGGGGACTACTGTAATTTATGATCCCTTGGAGAGCAGGGACTATATCTTTTTCACTTTGTATCAACAGCATATTGCAAAATGCCTGGCACATAGTAGGTTTTCCATAATTTTTTTGGAGGAGTAAAGAGCAAAAACTAAACTCTGTTAAATCATAGATTTGCCTAAAATTGCTTCCAAAAATGCTGATTCTTAAATATTCATTTGCCTCCTGTTTAATTAACTTTATTACCTCTCTTCAGCTTAGTTCTAAAAGATTAGGGTGCATAAATAAGGCAATTTCTAAGAGAAAGTCAAAAGTCTATTCTGACTTTTCATATAGGAGAATTGAAGATGGGGGGAGGGGTCTATCTTGAGATGGGTAACTTAGTATGTGTGGATTAAATTTTTCCATAAGAGAAAAAAACATATTACTTGAAGTAAAGATCCTTTATATGGAGATGTCTCCTTTGAAAAACTTAAAGTAAAATAAGGTAATAAAATGCATTAGAAACGTTATTGTAAAGGTCTTAACAGTCTTTTTATTCTAGCCCAGTAGCCACCAAAATACACACCATGCAGTTGGCATTAGAAAATAACAACTGTTTCAGCTAACTATTCTAATGAAGCTGAAATGGCATGACTTTGCTCTTGCAGTTTATGTAATTATTCTAGAACCCATTATCAACAGTGTTACCCAACAAATACAATCAGCTTCGCATTGCAAAAATAGTCAGTGGACTAGCAAAATATTTTTTAAAAAAATAATGCTTTATGCTGTCAAGGATGAGAAAAAACTTGGGATTCTAGTACAATTCTAGTGAGACTAAGTTGATATATCCTTTCTGCACAGCAATTTGACAATATATTTCAGTAGCCTTAAAATAAGCCTCCTTTTTAACCCAAAATCCTACTTCAAATAATCTTTCCTAAGGAAACGATCAGAAATGTAAATTAATTTTTATGGACTAAAATTATTTTGTCATAACATAAATGAGAAATATCAATAATATAATTTTTACAAATAATGCTAACCATAAGGTACAATCTCAGAAAATGGTATTCTTTAAGAATTTTTAATGAAAGGGGAAATATTCATGTTATAACACTATGTGGAAAAAGTCAAGACACTAGGAACCTATGATAATTTCTAAATAAAAAGAATGCAACATGATACATATGTGTGTATATGTATCTGAACATGTATTTGTGTGTGTATGTATTTGTGTGTGTGTACATGTATCCCATAGAAAAGAGACTGAAGAAATGTAGAAGTTAACTGTTGTTATTCCTGAATTGTACGTTAATGGGTGAATAATTTTATTTTTTGCTTTTTATTCTATAATTTCCAATTTTTTAAATCATAAATATGTATAATTTTAAAATCAGTAAAAGAGCTAGACATTTTGGGAGGAGTGGCAAAAATAGAGGCTATCCCAAAGGATGGCCAAGTCCTTTAACACAGTGTTTGGCGTCGAAAGCAGAGCTGAAAGTGGCACCTTGGCTCTCGAATTCCCTGTCTTCTCTAGGCTGTGTGGCAGGGACTTGAACAGATAGCCCCTCACCCCACCCCACAGAGTCAAAGTAAATTTTAACTGAGAAAATGGCAATAGCCAAGTCAAAGGGAAAACATGCAAATTAAACCATCTCTTCCTGTAGACAAATGCTAATTGTGTTGACCTTCACAGAGAGGATTGAATTCCTCTGATTCACAAATCCAACAATAAATTTTTTCCCCAAGGTTCTCATCATTATAAGGAGGATGAAATAGACTCACAGACATAGAAAACAAACTTATGGCTACCAAAGGGGAAAGGGCAAGGGGGATAAATTAGGAGTTTGGGATTAACAGATACACACCACTACATATAAAATAAGCAACAAGGATTTACTGTATAGCACAGGGAACTGTATTCAACAACTTGTTATTACAATAACCTATAATGGAAAAGAATCTGAAAAATATATATATATAAAACTGAATCACTTTGCTGTATACCTGAAACTAACACAATATTATAAATCAACTATACTTCCAAAAATAAACAAACAAACAAAAAGAGAATGCCTGGTCTCCCAGGCTTTAGCTATAAACCCTCATAGTTAACTTCTGTAACCATTTCTAAACTGTTGTATAATTTCTCACACTGTGTTACATGATGTGGGAAGGGAGGAAAGAAATTGCCTGAAGTAACAAATTTTACCAACGTTTTATCAAAACAAATGTGGTCAAGTTAGTGACACATATTTAAGGCTTCTCCCTTTCCTCATTTTTCCCTCTCCATTCCTTCCCTTCCTACATCAGTTCCTTTGGTATGCATTAAATTGAACAACAACCATACACAGACTTAAGTTCTCAAAAGAGATAAACCTGTACATTCTCTTTTCAGCAACAAAGACAAAATAAGGAAGTCATATTTAAATTCTTTTCATTCACAAATATACTTGAGTAATCATATTCTTGTAAATATTAACTTTTTAATTTAATACTGAAAGCATGAATAAAAAGCATTAGAATTCCATGAGGGTTTTTGGTTTGTTTGCCGTCTTGAATAACTTCCTTTTGAGTTAAAGAAAAAACTGATCCAGATATACCAAGATTAGATTGTCTTTTGGCACCTAAAATAGCCTGTCATCCAGAAACTGCTTATTATGGGCTTTTCATTTGGGATCACACAGTTGCTCCATTATTACTTCCAATAAAAATTTAATTAAATACCAAGCAAGTCTTAGGCCATTTAGGTCAGGTCTAAGGATTAGGTAGCACTGGACAGAATAGAAAGTACCATGGTAAACGTTAATTCATGTAACGCTAATTGCCATAAATTGTGATCTAAATGAAGCATGAATATTTTAAACGCAGCCTCAAAGGTCACAGTGTTTTATGGTTGTAAGAATTCATACCCTGAGACAAGCTCAGCCTTTTCAAGAACTAGAAAATCCTTCTCAATTTTGAAAGTCATTTAGATGTACTTTATCTGAAAGGAGACTCCATTTGATTCAGTCAGTCCATTTCTACTTGCATTCAGCATTTATAATTATAAATGGGGGGGGGACTGATCGTATTTTCAACCTTCAACAAGTAATTTTTTGGGCATGTACCATATGCAAAACACTGATTAAGGTGTTGAGGACATATTACTGAACCAAACAGAGATTTATTTGCTCTTATTGAATTTATATTCTAGTGGGGGAAGCCAGGCATTAAACTAAAAATCATAAATCATATGTAAATCATAGTGTTTGTGAGAAGGTAAGTGTTATGGGGGGAAATAATGTAGAAAAAGGAAGTAGGGGGGTTGTGGAGGCAGATATGCAATTTTAAATGGGAAGGGAAAGGCTGCCCTACAATGAGAATTGTCTAGAGTTGGCAGTGACTTCATAGCAGGACAGTGACCATCCCAGGAAACTGGGCGCCCAGGGAACTAGGCCAGCTCCCTGTGCTGACTGTGGAAGTTAACCTTGGCTGCATAGTCTAAAAATCAGTTGCAGTGCCCAGGCACCCGACTTTAGTTCCGAGTCCAGAGGCTGGACATTAAAGGAGAAATGTCAAAAGCAAGGCAGGGCATGGGCCTATAAGTTGATGGAGATATTTCTGGAACTCAGCAACAAGAACCAGATTTGAAGCCTAGGTAAATAGATGAGGAGGAGAAAGCCAGGATGGATCTTAGGGGATAAAGGGAACCTCAGTTTCTGGACCCCATGAGCAGCCAAGCCACCAGACTTTGAGACGGAGATGTTTGGTGCTTCCCACTAGGGACCAGGAGTGGCTCTGGATGCAGGGAGGGGAGGCATGCCGAGGCTGGGAGCCTTGGCTGACTTCAAAGGCACAACCAGGGGTCAAGCTCTGCTCAGGTCTCAAGAAGCTGTGATGAGGCTGCTCTTGGTTGCTCTGCTCAGTGCAGAGAACAAGTCTGCTCCTCTTTGAATGTCATCCTCACTGAACCAGAGCATTACAGACCCAAACAAGACTCCTGGCCCAGAACTCTGTAAGTTACTCTAATTGTCAAGAGGAAAGTTATTTAGTCATGAAACTCAAGTGACCCTTTTCTGAGGGCCCTTCCCAGCACCAGTGTTTAGAGGCTGGACTCAAATAAAAGGTCTAACTGAGCTGCTTAGGACTAACTATAAGGACAAGTAAAGACTGATGCTTAAGGACTAACTAAAAGGACTAAAGATTGCTGCTTTCTCTAGCACTTTTCACATTAACCAGTGCAAATTCACGGCATTTCAGTGAACTTACTTGCTGTAAAGCCGTTTCTCTACCTCAGCACTATTGACATCTTGGGCCAGTTAATTCTTTTCTGTATGGAGGAGGGGACATCCTACATTGTAGGGTGTAGGATGCATAGTAGCATTCCTGACCTTTACGTACCAGATGCCAGTAACACCCCCTCCTCCATTAGTAACAACCAAAAATGTCTCCAAACATTGCAAAATGTCCCCTGGGGACAGGATCACCCTCCGTCGAAATCCACTGCTGTGAAGGTTTAAAAAAGTACTTTAGGGCTTCCCTGGTGGCGCAGTGGTTGAGAGTCCGCCTGCCGATGCAGGGGACACGGGTTTGTGCCCCGGTCCGGGAAGATCCCACATGCCGCGGAGGGGCTGGGCCCGTGAGCCATGGCCGCTGAGCCTGCGCGTCCGGAGCCTGTGCTTCGCAACGGGAGAGGCCACAACAGTGAGAGGCCCGCGTACCGCAAAAAAAAAAACTCTTCCTCTTCCCTTACCACGATGCGTAGTTATAGTAATGACACAGTGTTCTTTAAACACCATTGTATTGTGAAAAAGGTGCTTTATTAATACAAAAGATGAATAACACACAGAGTTGAATATATGTTTGAGGTTGTTAGAATTATAGGGTTCTTATCCCTTTCCTCTGTTTTCAAAATAATTTTATAATCAACTTATTTGAATTACTGAGGATATCCACATCCCTCAGTTATAAAAATGAGTCCCTAATATCTACATAGATCTCACAATTTACAAAATGTTTTTTACAACTATTTCCTACGATTTGCGTTAATAACCCAGTGATTTAGGTCTATTTAAAACCTCTTTTACAGATAAAGTAACTGAGGTTCAGATTGATTTTAATAAAATCTGTTCTTCAGATTAAAACCATGACATCCAGACAATAGACTGCTGTCAGCCTTTGGTGTTTCTGTGACATACACAGGAAAGACAGACCCAAGAATCTTGTTCTGTGAACCCTTGAAATTAACTATCCAAGGAACTGATGTATTTAGTTCTGTCAGAAACTTCCTTTTGAAGCACAATATTTGATGTTTGTAGATCAATTTGCACTGATGGTGTTTGTATTATACTAGAAACAAAGTCAGATTCATTGCTAAATTGATAAGAAAAGTGCCTCATTCAATGATGACATATCTTAGGTATTCTACCATCTTCTTGTTGGAAAATTATTGGCTAAAATATTGAGGAATTCTTGTTCTGTTGTGACAAGGCAAACATTTCATCGGGAGCATGTTCTAAATCCTTGCCTCTTCTCAGTGCGTGGGTGAGAACTAAAGTGCTTTTTTTCATGGCCTGACACCTACCCATATATTTTCTTAAGTACATGAAAATACAAGCTTAGAGGGTTGTGAATAAGAGTTTGGATTTAGAGCCATAACTATTTAGTGTCTAATCCCAGCTCTTCTACTTACTAGCTGTGTGAACTAGGTCAAGTTAATTGACCTCTCTGTGCCTCAACTTCCTCATCTGTGAAATGGAGATAATGGTGTCTACCTCAAAGAGTTGTGGTGAGAAGTAAATGAACTAATATTTCAAAGCATTTAGAATAATACCTAGTACATACTAAACACAGTGTATTGGCTACATTATTATCATCATTACCTAGTATCCATGGCGATCTTATTTAGACATCTCATCAGCTCAGTACACTTTGCTAGGAAATGGGATGAACATGGTAACTGCAGATAAAATGTCTTCACTAGGAAACTTCTAGTTTGAATAAAACATGTTATGGAGGAAACATTTCACCATGTCTTCTTTTTCTAAAGAAATGGTTGTTTCCTGAAGGAAGGCTCTTCACAGCTGAATTGAGAGCACATTTGCAACAGCACAATTACTTTCTCCACTGAGATTTCCCACTAGGGAACTTGATGTGGCAAAAAGAAAAGCAAAAAGGAACTGTATTCATTTCTTTGTATCTTCTATTCCATTTGCAATGGTGCTTGGATCAAAGGTGTGACTAGAATTAAGACCTGGTGATTGAATCAGAATGTACTTTGAGGAAAGTGAACATAAGAATTCCTTAGATGTCTCCCCTTCTGCTGTCAAAATGGTGACCACATGCCACTTGCTTGTACTTGTTTGTGTGGGATAAGATCTTCATCAATTTTCCCACTAAAATAAAGGCCAGGAATTGAGTTGAGAGTGTGTTTCCATGTTTTTTGAACATCGTTGTAGAAGAACTACCACAAAAGATTCACAAAGCTGATTAACTTCTGAAAATGAGAAAACATTCAACCGTACTTAATCTCACACAACACAGTTCTTGAATTCTCTTTCACTGCACTGTTTTGCTAACATAGACAGGAGAGCAGTCCTTTTTCAGAAATGTTTGATAAGAGGTTGAGAACATATGCTGAGGAAGGAGTAAGATTCCCCTCCCCTTTTCAGAGAGTACTATTGCCAACCTAACCCAGATAACTTGTTTTTATGTCTTTTCCACTATCCTTTTTTTTTTTTAATTCTATGTGTTAGTTTCTCCACATGAAAAATATGTAGGAGCCATGCTTTCATGTACCCATGTGTTAATATTTAAACTGACAACCATTGCAACTTCTCGGAATCAAAAACGGGGCAATTTGTCCCAAAGATGTGCATGTCTATGTAAAACTGTACCCAGGTGCGTCATGATTTCCAATTTCTTGTCCTTCACAAATGTCTACAGTAAGAAGTCTTTCCTGTATATATAGCATAGATCTTCAGACTCCAAATTAAGGTTCTTTTCTCATTCTTGCTGCATTGAAAATGGAGAGTGCTTTGATTTCCGAATTATGATTTACAAGTTTTCTGACTCCTGAGACACTTATAAAGCCCCAGTTTTCAATTATCCTCTGTTTGCTAAGGCACCTAGCACTCTGCAGGATATTGTGACACTTATTAAAAAGAAAAATGGTCTCTACATCACACATGCCAAGTGGTTTCATGTCAAACCCATGTTCAACAGAATCAGGGATGTGAGACACCAACATGAGTTAGAAAATTTGGACAAGTTCCTATGCTCTTTTACCCTCTTCTCCTGTCAATCTTCTCTGAAGTTTCTTCAGCAATTGATTCATGATTCCACAAATATTTGTTTGCTATGGACCAGGTTTGATACTAGGTGCTTGGATACAGTGTTGAACAAAAATAGATGTGTTCTCTGCTCTTTGGAGCTTGCATATTCTACAATCCTAATGGGAGAGATGGACATTACTGAATAATCACACATATAAATTTCCTACTGAGATAAGAGGTACAAAAAAGAAGCATAACGGTACAATACCAGCTTAAAATAGGAGTATTTTTTCCTACGCACCTATGGTCAATTAATCTACAACAAAGGAGGCAAGAATATACAATGGAGAAAAGACAGTCTCTTCAATAAGTGATGCTGGGAAAACTGGACAGCTACATGTAAAAGAATGAAATTAGAACACTCCCTAACACCATACACAAAAATAAACTCAAAATGGATTAAAGACCTAAATGTAAGACCAGATACTATAAAACTCCTACAGGAAAACATAGGCAGAACACTCTTTGACATAAATTACAACAATATCTTTTTGGATCTGTGTCCTAGAGTAATGGAAATAAAAACAAAAATAAACAAATGGGACCTAATTAAACTTCAAAGCTTTTGCACAGCAAAGGAAATCATAAACAAAACGAAGACAACCTAGAGAATGGGAGAAAATATTTGCAAATGATATGACCAACAAGAGATTAATCTCCAAAATATACAAAGAGCTCATACAGCTCAATATCAAAACAAACAAACAACCCAGTCAAAAAAATGGGCAGAGGGTTTCCCTTGTGGCACAGTGGTTAAGAATCCACCTGCCAATGCAGGGGACATGGGTTTGAGCCCTGGTCCGGGAAGATCCCACATGCAGCAGAGCAACTAAGCCTGTGTGCCACAACTACTGAGCCTGCACTCTAGAGCCTGCGAGCCACAACTACTGAGCCCACGTGCCACAACTACTGAAACCCATGCACCTAGAGCCCGTGATCCACAACAAGAGAAGCCACTGTAATGAGAAGCCTGTGCACTGCAACAAAGAGCAGCCCCCGCTCACCGCAACTAGAGAAAGCCCGCACCCAGCAACAAAGACCAAACGTGGCCAAAAATAAATAAATTAAAAAAAAAAATTGGCAGAGTAATGCTACACCTAGAGGGGTGGGATAGGGAGGGTGGGAGGGAGATGCAAGAGGAAGGAGATATGGGGATATACGTATATGTATAGCTGATTCACTTTGTTATAAAGCAGAAAGTAACACACCATTGTAAAGCAATTATACTCCAATAAAGATGTTAATAAAATATAAAAAATTTTAAAAATGGGCAGAAGATATGTATAACTGTATCACTTTGCTGTATACCTGAAACTAACACAATATTGTAAATCAACTATACTCCAATATAAAATAAAAATTAAAAAATGGGCAGAAGATCTAAGAAGATATACAGATGGCCAACAGGCACATAAAAAGATGCTCAACTGCTCATTATTAGAGAAATGCAAATCAAAACTACAATGAGGTGTCACCGCACACCGGTCAGAATGGCCATCATCAAAAAATCTACAAACAATAAATGCTGGAGAGGGTGTGGAGAAAAGGGAACCCTTGCACTGTTGGTGGGAATGTAAATTGATACAGCCACTATGGAGAACAGTATGGAGGTTCCTTAAACTAAAAATAGAACTACCACATGACCTAGGAATCCCACTACTGGGCATATACCCTGAGAAAACCATAATCCAAAAAGAGACATGTACCACAATGTTCACTGCAGCTCTATTTATAGTAGCCAGGACATGGAAGCAACCTAAGTCTCCATCGACAGATGAATGGATAAAGAAGATGTGGCACATATATACAATGGGATACTACTCAGCCATAAAAAGAAACAAAATTGATTTATTTGTAGTGAGGTGGATGGACCTAGAGTCTGTCATACAGAGTGAAGTAAGTCAGAAAGAGGAAAACAAATACTGTATGCTAACACATATATATGGAATCTAAAAAAAAATGGTTCCGGTGAAACTAGAGGCAGGACAGGAATAAAGATGCAGACGTAGAGAATGGACTTGAGGACACAGGGAGGGGGAAGCGTAAGCTGGGACGAAATAAGAGAGTGGCATGGACTTATATATACTACCAAATATAAAATAGCTAGTGGGAAGCAGCTGCATAGGACAGGGAGATCAGCTCGGTGCTTTGTGACCACCTAGAGGGGTGGGATAGGGAGGGTAGGAGGGGGGAGACACAAGAGGGAGGGAATATGGGGATATATATATATATACATAGAGCTGATTCACTTTGTTATACAGCAGGAAGTAACACAACATTGTAAAGCAATCATACGCCAATAAAGATGTTAAAAAAAAAAAAACTACAATGAGGTATCACCTCACACTGGTCAGAATGGCCATCATCAAAAAGTCTACACATAATAAATGCTGGAGAGGGTGTGGAGAAAAGGGAACTCTCCTATGCTATTTGTGGGAATGTAAATTGGTGCAGCCACTACGGAGAACAGTGTGGAGGTTCCTTAAAAAACTAAAAATAGAACTACCATATGACCCAGCAATCCCACTACTGGGCATATACCCTGAGAAAACCATAATTTGAAAAGATACACGCACCCCAATGTTCATAGCAGTACTATTTACAGTAACAAAGATATGGCAGCAACCTAAATGTCCATCAATAGATGAATGGATAAAGAAGATGTGGTATATTTATACAATGGAATATTACTCAGCTGTAAAAAAGAATGCTATAATGCCATTTGCAGCAACATGGATAGATCTAGAGACTATCATACTGAGTAAGCCAGACAGAGAAAGAAAAATATCATATGATATTGCTTATATGTAGAATCTAAAAAACAAAAATGATGCAATGAACTTATTTACAAAACAGAAATAGACCCACAGAGATAGAAAACAAATTTATGGTTACCAAAGGGGAAGTGGCGAGATAAATCAGGAGTCTGGGATTAACATATACATACTACTAATATATAAAATAGATAACCAACAAGGACCTACTATATAGCACAGGGAACTAGCCTCAATATTTTGTAATAACCTATAAGGGAAAAGAATTTGAAAATGTATATATGTGTAACTGAATCACTTTGCTGTAAACCTAGAACTAACACACTGTAAATCAACTATACTTCAATAAAAAACAAAAACTTTATAAACTCAAAAGTGCTCTATATATATAGCAGTTATGAATTTGAGTCTATATCTCAAATATGCAAACATATCGTTTCTTTTATTTTTACTGAGATGCAATTCACATACCACAAAATTCACCCTTTTAAAGTGGTCAGTTTGGTGGTTTTTAGTACATTCACAAAGTTGAGCAACCATCATTCTTCTGTTTAAGTCCAGAAAATTTCTTCATCCCCCCAAAAAAATCCGATGCCCATTAGCAGTCACTCACTATTTTCCCTTCTCCCCAGACCCTGATGTCCACTATTCTACTTTCTATCTGTGGATTTGCCTACTTTAGACATTCCAGATAAATTGACCATACAATGTAAAAAAATAAAAACAAAACAGGAGTATTTTTTTTCCCCAAGACCCCATGTGATGTGTGATTATTTCTCCCTCTTCAGTCTTAAGTGGGGCAAGATCTATACACACTCAGTTTTCCTCAACAGAAGTTCTTGGCCCACTCTTCAGAGCCTAAGCTTAAGAGCAGGTTGGTGTGCACAGGGCTAAGTCCAGTCCCAAAGCAGCAGGCTTCCTACTGGAGTGCCTCAGCTCCAGTGAACTGGCATCTCCTCATACCGCCACTGCCATGACAGTGCGGTGCATGCAAAGCTATGGCGCCCAGCATGCGTGTCTGTTCCTCTCAGGAGCAAGACACCAGCGCCGGTGCCCCTGCCACTTCCTGCCTAGTTGTTGTCCCAGTGTGTCTCTAAATACATTTAGAAGAGTAAGGGGGGAGAGGAGACAGTCCCAGGCAAATTCAAAGAGCAGAACTCATCCAGTGGAGTGACAGCATCCCTATTTTCTGAGCAGTCTAAATCCTGGATCTCTGATTCAGGGGGCAGACAGGAGAGAAAGGAAATCTCCCTAGGTTTTCTCCCATGATCTTTGTCTTCAGAGGAGAAGCTCAGGTTTTCCATGAGGTAAAACTGTGTGTGTGTGTGTGTGTGTGTGTGTGTGTGTGTGTGTGTGTGTGTGTGTGTGTGTG
>NW_020837951.1:30426963-30552114 GCF_003676395.1 Aethalodelphis obliquidens | reverse complement strand
GTGTGTGTGTGTGTGTGTGTGTGTGTGTGTGTGTGTGTGTGTGTGTGAGAGAGATAGAACTCCCTCACTGATTATCCCTTCAGGTTGGCACTATGAGTTTCCATCTTTTTTCACTGCCATTGTTTATGTTTTAGTGGACAGTTGAGAGGTGCTCTATTAGAGGCTGTTAGCAAAGTGCCATTTTAAACTGGAAAATTATACACTTATAATTTAATATGGAATAATTGGCCTTCAGTTCAGAGGCTCCACCTAAAGTCACAGGTTCTTTGTGGCTAAAAGGAATTTATTCCTTTCTTTGCTCACCCCACCAGTCCCTGCTAATTATTACTCTGCAGCCTGGGTCTAGGCTTGCTAATGAAGGCCTCCTGTGTGGACTCAGCAACAAGCAGTCTGGCTTCTGTATTTTGACCAGTTCTTTGTTTGGGAGGCCTAAAGAGATCCCGATAGGAGCCCTATTATCATTTGCCAGTACACCAGTTATCTTTGGCTGAGAAGATCTTTGTCGTACGCATTTCCTGCGTACGTCACTGCTTTCCCCTACTACATTCTTGGTTGAGTAAAAGGATAGAACTCTGCACTGATTCCTTGGCAAGAAGCAGATCACAGAGTTTCACCTACGTGTCCTAATTTACTAGTGATCAAAGATCCTAATTTGTCCAAAGACGTCCTGTCTGAGATCAGAGGGATCCTGGTAAAACCCTCAGAGGGGGGAAAAAGGACTTTTTTAAAAAAAAAAAAAAAAAAAAAAAACACTTTCATCTTCCTCTTTCTTCATCCTTTGACTTGCCTGATGGGTGTCAGATCCTTTGAGGCCACAAAGAAGAGGCACGCTCAGGTTACCTTAGCGATCTGTATCATCAAAACAGGGACCACAGACAACACCATCAACAGATGCCAGTCTCTGTCCTAATGCCACATTTTTTCTAGCCTCCTGGTCCTCTCAGCATTCCAATGCCCCTCACCCCTTAGGGATGTGGGAATTCACAAGTGCTTAGCCCATTCCATGCCAGAATGTATGGGTCTTGGGAGGAACCCTAGGGCTCAAACAATTTGATCCTCCCTCCAACATTGCCAGTGCAGGCTCCTGTAGTTCTGATACTGTGGTGGATGTGGAACTTCTCTAAAAGTTGTCCAGGGCTCCTGAGCTACATCCCTGGGAGGCACAGGACATGCTTCAACTTGATTTCCAAAAATCTAATAGGTTTCTATTGCCCTGCCCCTGGGGTTTGACAGCCAGCATGAGGCAAGGAGCATGGGATGCCCCTTCACTCCTTCACAGCCAGACCAGGCAGGGTTCTGTCTCCTTGGGAGACACCCTCAGCCTCATCTTCCCCATTCTAGGGTTTATTTTAGAAACTCAATGGTCATCCTATAGACCATGGCTCTTGGTTTTCCCATCCAAGTCTTTTCAGAATTCCGAACAAAAACAGCAGTACGTGTCTCAAGCACATAGCTCTGGCAAGCCAAAAGAGCTTTACTTTTAGACTTTGTGTCTGCTATAAATCCATTCCGAAATGCGATCAGCTCCCCTGAAACAAGGAACACCGTTGGGAGCAGAGCCATAAGATGAGTAGAACCAGCTAGGGAGGGTTACAGGAATGAAAAATGTATCTGTTAAAATTTCAAAAAGATTATCTCACTTAAAGAATTTTAGACACCAAAGTAGGGTATATAGACACTTTAAAAGCATCTCCTTCAAATCATATATTGCAGTACAGGAGACCATAAACAGTGTTCTACCTGACTCTGAGGACAAAAGCAGCTCTGTTTGGCTTCTGAGGCTTGTAACATACACACAAGGAGCTCAGGATTAACAGAGGAATAGCTGGAATTTCTTACAAAAGCCCCGTATGATCTGACATTGTCTGTGAATCACCGCTGCAGCTTCCACTACACTTTGTTGGCATGGCCCATGCCAGGCAAGTGGAATCCCCGGGACTGCCTTTCTCAAGGTACATCAAATACACCAGAATGAAATGTTTGGAAAGCAAATGCTTGTTAAGCCATCAGGAGAAGCAGACAAAATCCAGGAGAGGCAAAGAGAAGAGGGGAAAGCAACTTTCAGCAATAATATCACATGGCAGCAAAGTGGAAATCTGCCCGTCACAGATTCACTGTGACCATGGACCTGGTCCTTCAGACACCTATCCAAGGAGCCTAGAAATCCTCTATCTCAGAAAGAATTCGCCCTGATTGGAAGCATCCTGACAAATAAAATCCCAGAGGAAGATGCTGTCACTTTTCCCTTTTCAAATCACATGTTACCCTAGTTTCCTGGAAAGGTATGTCTAGACAGACTTACTGCCCCTTGAAAAAGCCAAGGACCTGGTCTTTGAGAATCTTGCTTGAAGATGTAAAAAAAATTTCTAACCAGACTTCCAGAACCTGTGGGTGAAAATTACCACGAATGATCAGTGAATGCCTACTCTCAGAGGTCAGACGCTATGAGTGTGAGCCGGCTGAAGGTATTAAAAGAGCCAGTTCTCATTCTGATAAAGCACATACTGGCAAAGCCACAAAAAAGAAAATTATAACAATCAATACAGGTCAAAATGGAAACCGGATGAAGGTTTCAGCCAAACTTGTCTTTGCTTCTGCTCTAATGGATTGACTTTCAGCTGCTGAAGTCAGCACAATTTGCAGATTCAAGACATTGAATATGGAAGTCAAAATTGGATAGAAATTTAATTGAAAATATAGCAGATCCTTGACATTTACAAGGGTTAACGCTGCCTCTCACACTTGCCAACTTCTCTCATAATTGAGTCGCACTTGAAAAGTCTTCTTTATCTCTTCAGATGACTTGTATGTACCTTGGCTCTGCACAGCTGCTCTTGATATAGTTAACAGAAAACAGTCCACAGGTAATCTATAGATGTATGTATAGGCTTTGAAAGGTCCACAGTGAAACTTCCTATAGGGAATTCTGCTTATTCATGTTCAAGCTTGTTGGCGGTAATCCTATATTCCTGTGGAATTTACCAGAGAACAGATAAAATCCAGGAAATATAGCCTACCCACGGGGTTCTTGGCCAAGCAGGCCAAGTCAGCATGGTGGGTAAAATAACGCCTTCCTCGCTCCGACATGTCTATGTCCTAACCCCTAGAAACTGGATATATTACTTTACATGACAAAAAGGAATTTATATGTGTGATTAGATTAAGGATTTTGAGATTATCCTGGATTATTCGGGTAGACAATGTAACCTTCTAAGAGAGAAGCAAGAGAGTGAGTCATGGAAAGAAACGTGACAATGGAAGCAGAGCTCGTATGATATGACTGCTGCGGAGGCAGGGGGAGAGCGGGGCCACAAGTCAAGAAATGAAGGCGAGAAGCTGGAAGAAGCAAGGAATGAATTCTACTCTGGAGCTTCCAGAAAGAACACGGCTCTGCCAACACTTTGATTTTAGCCCCGTGAAACCTATTTGGGACTTCTGACCTCCGGAACTGTAAAACAATACATTTGTGTTGGTTTAAGCCACTCCGTTTGTGGTAATTTGATACAGTCAACAACATTCATCTTTAACACTCTTCCTCCTCGTTTTCTGTTTCCAACATCCAATGAAACATCCAATTCAATCAAGGTTTCTAGAGTGATCTATTTCTCTCTTTTAGGGACGACTCTCTAACAACCTCATTCTCTCACCTGCCATGATAACTCCCTCCAAGGAGTATCTGCATTTCCAACAGGACCAGGGGGAAGATATTTTCTATAGACGGAAAGAGAACTAATGTTGAGTAACTACTTAATGCCAGGCACGCAGCGGGTGTTTTGCACATATTTTATTTCATCTTTCCAACTCCTTTCTGAGGTATCACTCCCCCCAACCACTTTGTGATAAGGGTACCAAGATTCAGAGAAGGTCAACAACTTACACCGTGAACGAGTCACCAGAGGTGGGTCTGGAGCCCAGCTCTACATGACTCCAAAATTCAAATTCTTTCCGTTAGCACACGCTGCTTCTAATTTACTTATACAAAATAATGAAATGCTAACAGCAGCGTGACTGCACCAATTTGGAAGAAACAGTGGTTTGGGAAGCAGGCACCAGTCCCTGGAAAGATAAAGGTGAGGGGACAATTTGACTCTGGGGAGGACCTTTCTGATAGGTTGTCATGGACTCTCACTGCTGTTTTTCTCTCAGGGACAAAACCAATCGATGGGGTATGTCACTTTCCTAATTATTTTAAATCTCCTCATAGGGGTATTTGCTTTTGGGCTTTTTGCTACTGACATTTTTGTAAACGCCGGACAAGTGGTCACGGGGCACCTGACGCCATACTTCCTGACAGTGTGCAAGCCCAACTACACCAGCGCAGACTGCCGGGCGCACCACCAGTTTATCAACAACGGGAACATCTGTACGGGGGACCTGGAAGTGATAGAGAAGGCTAGGAGGTCCTTTCCCTCCAAACATGCTGCTCTGAGCATTTACTCCGCCTTATATGCCACGGTGAGTATGACCCACGTGGAGTTGTGGCTGTGATGCGTCTTCTCCACCACCCTCCCCCCCATTCTTTCATTACTTCTGGTGACTTTTAAAGTCATGTTACAATATGTTTCTCCTTTATTATATCATGCTGTTGCCCCCACCCTCAACATCCCAATTTAAGACCTGCCAGAGGATGTTAATTCTGGCAAGACTGTTGATAATCACTTAGTCACATCCTCCCATTTTACAGATGCAGAGACTGAGGCCCAGAGAATAGCTAAGAACACAGAGTCAGAGCGGAGGCCCAGGCTCCTGGCACCGGGTATGGGGTTCTTTCACTGGCCAGAACAGCACTCTTTGCCAAAGCTTTGGTTGTTTCTAGAACAGCACACATTTCTCACACTTGTCTACAAATTTGCAGGTGTGTGCCTCGTGTGAACGCCTGCCCGGGCAGTGCGGCAAACCCGGATAAAGACATGGCTTTCCTCTGCTCCTCCTAATACTCTTCATCACTTTGCCAGGACAGATGGGTGATCCTAAAAGACCCCGAACACCCACAAGTTTACTTCTCACTGTTCCCTGGGTCACACAAGTTTTGACTGCCCCCACTGGGGTATAATATTCTAAACTTTTTGCTCTCATCACAGAGAAAGCCCAAAATGTGTCTCACATCTTAAAAGAAATGATGGTGTCCATCTTTTTTTCCTGCTCTTTAATTGCATCCACTTTGGAAATGACTTCATTTCACCTTTTTCTGACCTCTGTTTCCTTAGAACCAAGCGTACAGAAGTAGAGGGATCAGTGCAAAGGTTCCACTCCTGGATATCATGTGTATTTACCTGTGGATGAGTGACTATTGCTGAAAACACCCCTTTTCCTTCAACTTATTTTATATTCAGGGTGTGACTAGTCTAGTGATTCTCAGTGAAAGGTGAGGTAGGAGGAGGCAGAGGAAAGACCCCTTTTCAAACTACACAGTCTTCCCAGAGACTCTGGGTGTGCCCTCGCCCCACCCCCAGGGAGCATGTCCCCTCTCATTCAACGACAGTCACTGCACTCCCTGAGTCTGCTTCTGATGGAAGTGTGCCCATGCCATTGCCCCAAATACATACATTCAGGGTGGAGTAAAGGTGACTGACTACAGGTCTGGTCCACTTAGTAGAGTTTGAAAGAAATTGCTGAATATTCTCTTTAAAACAATGGCGCTTTTTGTCCAATTTATAGGATAACATCTGTAGGATCAATTTTCCAAAATAAGTCTAATTATTTCTTATAGATCTACTCTTTAATGAATACATATCAAAAGTGATTTCAGCTACCCCCATATTAAGGAAACATGAACATAAATAATACAGAAGTCTGATTTACAAACAGACCAGTTTAGCTCAGTGAGATTTCTTGGCTTTACTGCCCACTCCCCAAAAAAATCTACACCAGGTATTTTTTAAACAAAGTCTTTTCAGGCATTTGGCATAGTTTCCAGTTTTCAAAATAATCGCTTTGTATCTTAGATTATCTAGGACCTAAGTTATATGAAGCAATGTACTCTTGCACCTTTTTCTGTATTTTTATCGAACTCAAGTCATTGTTGTATGAAATCAATTTTTACAACACCATTATAAAAATAAATCTGTTACTCATCAAAAAATACTGTCTCGTCAAGTGAGATATAAATTTCTCTTGGGAAGAAAGAAGTTATCTTACTCAGAATAGATGCTTATATAGCACGTTTTCAAGGATTCAGATATAATCCAATTCAAATCATGCCCCACAGACAGACTATAATCAGAAACCCTGATACAAGATTCCAATTGTGTAAACATTTTTCCGAGCCCCTATTATGTGTGCTTTCAGAAATTACTCAACAAGGATTTCCTAAGTACTAGTTAATGCTGTGAAGAATACTAACTAACCACAGGCCCATGTTATTAATAGTTTGTAATCTTGGGCTTCCCTGGTGGCGCAGTGGTTGAGAGTCCGCCTGCCGATGCAGGGGACACGGGTTCATGCCCCGGTCCGGGAAGATCCCACATGCCGCGGAGCGGCTAGGCCTGTGAGCCGTGGCCGCTGAGCCTGCGCGTCCGGAGCCTGTGCTCCACAACGGGAGAGGCCACAACAGTGAGAGGCCCGCGTACCGCAAAAAAAAAAAAAGTTTGTAATCTTATAGGAAAGATTTATAAAGGCTTTAATTAAAAAACAATATAGAAGCATAAAAAACTAAATTTAAATATATCTAGTATAGATATTAAGTGACATTTCCTACACAGCCTCAGAATGGTGTAATGATATGCTCTAATTTATGTAACTCTGATCTAACCACAGTTTTATAGGGTATCTATTACATGTAACAAAGAAAATCCCATCTTCCTGTATTCACACCAGCGCTGAAGGATCATTCTAGGAGATTAAGTTTCTACTATAATACTTTAAAATGCATCTGTGTGAACTTACATGTGCTCAGGCCATACAAGCACACCATAGATTGTAATTTAAGTATTGGCATACTATTTTTCTGGGTTGCAAACTCATTTAGCACACTTGTTAAGAAGCGATGATAGATCAATTACGCCCTCTAGTGGTTTCTTGTAACCACCACCAAAGGTTGTGTAACAAAGTATTTACTTGTTTGAAAGAGGCACATCTTCCTAACTCTAAGCCACAAGGGACACATTTGGTAACTGAGCCTATGAAATACTTAGGAGTCTTACCCAGCTCCTCACAATGGAATAAGAACAACCTACAACTCACATGTCATAAGTTGCATCATCCTTTACTTACATCAGGACTTCCCAACTTTTTATATGTCGTGACCCACATAGAAAATTTTATCTTAAAACATGCTGGAGTAAATGAATGGATAGGGCTGATCAAGCTATCACAAGGATTGTGAGAATCAACTTCCCAGCACAACTGAAACGTATTTATGTGACACACTGGTTTGCAAGTTCTAATTCAGTCAATTAACTAATGCTTTTATATTCATTGAAAGTGTGAAGAATCCGCTAGGATTATGGAGGACACAAAAAGTGAAATGTATTGCCACTCACCTACCTGGTCTTCTCCATAAAATTAATTCTCATAGAAGATTTATTTGGCATCTGAGATTCTTATCTGGGTTTCCTAATACCCCAAGTGATTCTTTAGTTTGTTGCATAAAAACTGCATGCTCTGAACCTGATTATTATGCAGTCATTCATGTCACTGTAATTTCTGTTCCCATGCCCACCAGAATACAAAGCACCGAGACCCATGTACATTCATTCATCGTTCTTGCTTTGGTACAGGCCCGTTTGTGTGTGGTGTATGTCCGTGCATGTGTGTATATACACCGTATGCAGAGGCTGCCAGTCACTCCCTGATCTCTGTCCTAACCTAGATGTACATCACAAGCACAATCAAGACGAAAAGCAGTCGACTGGCCAAGCCGGTGCTGTGCCTCGGGACCCTCTGCACAGCCTTCCTGATGGGCCTCAACCGGGTCTCCGAGTATCGGAACCACTGCTCCGATGTGATCGCGGGCTTCATCCTGGGCACTGCTGTAGCCCTGTTTCTGGTAGGTCAGCTTCCCTCTACTTTTTTCCCCGCTGGTGCCCTCTGAAAGGCTGCCCAGGATCCTGGCAAGTCAGGCTCCCCAGACTCCAGTCTAAGTCCAAGGTCCTCTGGCCCCAACCTTGTGAGTTGCAGTTGCTCGCCAAGTATCCTGTGCCCTTTCTTTCAGAAATATGACTGCATATTCCCCCTGTGGGTCAGGAGTAGGATGGCTTCAGGAAGGACGGCTTGCTCCACTTGCTTCAGCCCTGGCCTTGGGGCTGGGCAGAAGCAATTTAGCATACCTTCAAACCATGATTCTCTAAATACTTGTTCAGAACGTACTGGGAGCATAAGCTAAGTGTTGTTTGGGGGAAGAACAGAGAACGAAATATTGACACAAGCAGGCAGCTCCTTCTCCAGCATTTCAAGAAACTCCACTCTGGCCCAGACTTGCATATCCCACTCAGAGATATGAAAACCCTCAGCTAACCACACCCAGACTTTTTAGGGGGACTCTTATCTGAACATGCCTCTTAGGCATCTTATTTCCACTGTAAGTGGCCTCTCAACGACATAATACTTCCTGGAGAAGGGTTCTGGTTAACTTATATTGATTTTTTAAATTTTTACAGATTTGAGGTATGATAGGCATACAATAAATGGCATAGAAAGTATAATTTGACCAGTTTTGACCTACAGATACATCCTTCTCTCCCACCCTTCCTTTCCCTTCATTCCTAAGCAACCACTGATCTTCTGTATTAGATTACCCTAAGATTTAATATTAATGGAATCATACAGTATGTATTTTTTATCCTGGCATCCTTTACCCAGCATAATTATTTTGAGATTTATCCATGTTGTAAGCATGTTATCAGTAATTCCTTTTTCTTGCTGTGTAGTATTCCATTGCATGGGCATACCATAGAGGTTCAGTTTTAAAAATTATCTTCCAGGATTTAAAATATACCCAGAAGGGATTTCCCTGGTGGCGCAGTGTTTAAGAATCTGCCTGCCTATGTAAGGGACATGGGTTTGAGCCCTGGTCTGGGAAGATCCCACATGCTGTGGGGCAACTAAGCCCGTGTGCCACAACTACTGAGCCTGTGCTCTAGAGCCCACGAGCCACAACTACTGAGCCCGCATGCCACAACTACTGAGCCTGTGCTCTAGAGCCCAGGAGCCACAACTACTGAGCCTGCATGCCACAACTACTGAGCCCGCATGTCTAGAGCCCGTGCTCCACAACAAGAGAAGCCACCACAATGAGAAGCCCCGCACCGCAATGAAGAGTAGCCCCCCACTCGCTGCAAGTAGAGAAAGCCCGTGCACAGCAATGGAGACCCAATGCAGCCAAAAATAAATAAAATAAATTTATAAAATAAAATAAAATACACCCAGAAGGATTTACAGTAAATCACTAGGCCTGCAGATGTTGTGCATGAAATCAATCTCCTAATAACATTCAGCAGGCCTCCCCTAGGAGACAGAAGCCATCACAGCCTGGATGTCCTTCCTCCCCTTCTGTCCTTTCTGGTCCAAGGCACCTGTTAAGACTAACATCTCATGCAGATAGATTTCACAGGCCTATGACCTAACTGCTCCTTGTCCTACCCCTTCCATACAGGGATTCTGTATGTATGTCCTCCCCAACATACAAAATGCACATATGCCTCTCCCAACCTCTAACTCAGAGTTTCCCAATATTTTTACCTGCTCAGATACACACAGAAAATGCTCGCATTCACTCAGAACATTAACTGGCAAGTTCCATTTGAATTCAAAATTATTTTTAATGGATCCAGTTTTTCTTTCTAAAGTAAAAGATGAGGGACTTAAATGCAAATTCTCTGGGTGAAGCAGCAGGAAAAGTGGTGCTGAGATGATCCTGAGATGTTGAACTCTCAGGAGATATTTCCCTGAGGGTGATTTTTAAAAGGGGGAGAGAATACAGGTGACTTCAAGAGAAGAGAGGATTTTACAAACAGAGATCAACAGTACATAAGTGAAGGCTTGAACTCCAAAGAAACACTTTTGCTGTCCCCATCGGTCCTGAATCCAGCTCAACCCCAGCTAAAGAGAAAAAGCGGTACTGACTGTTCCAAGCAATTTCATGGGGTCTTTATGGGATGAAATCCAAAAACTTTGTGTTTGCCGAGGCCCCATACACAAATTCTGCTTTAACATTAAACTTGTGTTCTCTCAGTAACTTGCAGCCCTCTTTCCTACCACTTGGTTACTGTTAAGTCTTGTATTGCCTTCCCAATTGATGATGAATGTCAAAATTTGTTTTCCACAAATGATCTTTATGTAAGACCCATACCTGCTGTTGAATGGGTCTGTTAGGAGGCAGGCCACACTGTCCCCCACTGTATCTGCATGTACACACCTCACATATACACTCGCCAAGCTGGGAAATGGGAGAAGCGGACCTTGTAGAAGAGAACAGAAGCATTCCAAAGCAGAGACTTGGAGGAGGCCGAAAAAGGGGAGTCTGAACAGGAGCATATTTGTGGCCTGTGCTCATTATGGTTTTGTGTTTCTTATGAAGATGAAAGTGGGGGAAAGGGGAAGGAAGTTAGTTGAACAATTACTACATGCCCTACACTTTATATACACCAAATTATGTGCTCCCAGGACAACCCTTACAATGTTTTTTACTGAGGTAACTTTGGTTTATAATGTATGTTTCATGTGTACATTATAATTTGACGTCTGTATACAGATGCTCGCCCCCAAAAGTCTACTTTTCATCTGCCACCATATAATTGACCCCCTTAACCTATTTTGCCCTCCCCCCGCCCCCCTTCCCCTCTGGTAACCACCAATCGGTTCTGTGTTTGTTTTGTTTATCTTGCCCTAACAGTATTCTTATCCTCATTTTATAAAAGAGGAAAGTGAGGCTCGCAGATAAGTAACTTGCCCAATGGCCACCCAGCCAGTAAGCCAGGAATCTGACCTGCTCTCTCCAACCCCAGAGCTCCTACACCCTCCACTTCTCCCATTTCCTGAATGGGGGAAGTTTAAGCAGAGCTGGAGAGTAAGGTAGAGGAGAGCCAGGTAGAGAATATTCATGTGAATGTTCTGTGGGGTTTGAGGAGCTACAGGAAAGATTCAGAGGCACTGGATATAGAAAAAACGATGCAGAACAATGGAAGAGAGTATGGAAAGAGACAAAAGACGGTTAGAACAGACTTAGTTATGAAGCGGCCTCAGTAGGAAATAAAGACAAGTGGGTAGTAATTTAGACAGGAAGTTTTAATGGAAGCAATAAAAGTGCCACTAATAAATGATGTGAATATTTGCTAAGTAACTTAAGGGTAATCATCTTAGGTAAGAGTTAAAGACTAGCTAACATTGCATTTTTGCTGTATGTTTGGCACTTGTTAAGAGGCAGAATCCTATAGCGGTGGTGTGATTTAGAGGCTATGGAGTTTAAATCTGTGTAACCTTGGGCAAGTTACCTAAATTCTCTGTGCCTCCTTATCTAAGTTGGAGAGGATAATAGTACCTCCCTTATAAGATTGCTGAGCGGATTAGATGAAGTAAGGTAAACCCTCAGGACAGTACCAGACACATAAGTGGCCCTCAGGACAGTACCAGACACATAAGTTAGCTGTTATTATGAGGTGCTTTACATTCATCATGTCTTTTAACTGTTGTTAATCTATGAGGTAGGTATTATTCCCATTTTTACAGGTGAGGAAACAAGCTCAGTGGGGGTAGACTGAGCATCCCTGGCCATCTGGTGATCAAACAGATGCTTCCTCAGCACCTAGAATGTGCTCCGCAGCAGACAGCCTGAACCATGCCCCAGGTCTTTCCATGGTCCCTACCCACTGGCTCACAAGTCACTATGCAACGACATTCTAAGGGGGAAGGCCTGCCACCCGCAGAGATGGCCAGGCACTGACGGCCGCAGTCTGACCCCAATCTTTTTTCCCCTCATCCTGCAGGGAATGTGTGTGGTCCATAACTTTAAAGGAACACAAGGATCTCCTTCCAAACCCAAACCCGAGGACCCCCGTGGAGTACCCCTAATGGCTTTCCCAAGGATAGAAAGCCCTCTGGAAACCTTAAGTGCACAGGTACAGTAAAGTGGTTTTAGCAAACCAAACCCGGAGGCTCCAGGCCTGTTATCTTGGAGGTCAACTAATCCATTTCTCTACTGAAAACAGGACATAACTGAATCCACCCAGCAACAATAAAAATCTGACATAAAGACCCTCAAGAACTTCACAGCTTCCCTCAATTAATCCTGTATTCCTTCCAGGGCTTGGCCCTTCCTCAGGAAGTTCTTAGTTATGTCTAACTTAAACCCCAACTGCTTCAGGATACCTTGACCTCCAATGTAGTAACACACTTGTGAAATTTACACCAACCCTGTGGGAGGCCAATTTGATTCAGTAACTAGGACAACATTTGGAAAAAAATGCTTTGTTACATCCAGTGATAGATGTAAACTGGCAGCACATTAAGAAAGGTTACTAAGTATCCTTTTGGATCTGTTTTGATGACCATCAAAAATTCAATGCAGCAGTACTAACTGATCACTTATTTACACCAGGACCTTGCTTCATGCCAGAGATGAATAACTAGCCATAAAGTCCTGTGCTCAAGGAACTCACAGATGATCAGGAAAGGTGTATATAAATCAGTAATCATAACATGGCATGCTGAATCAGATACACGAAGCACTTTGTGAACACAGATGAAGAAGAAATTTATTCTAAGGCAGGGAAAGCCACGGAGAAGACTTGCCACCTGAAATGAGCCCTGAAACATGGTATAAAGCACTGACTTTTGCCTGAGACAGTTGCTAGGTGCTTTACAAATATATTTTTATTTGAACAAAAACTTACTGAATCAGTAGTATAATTCCCATTTCACAGATTGAGAGGAATATGAAAATAGCAACAGTAAATTTCTTCCCCAAGCCACATAGCCAGCAAGTGGGAAAACTGGGGTGAGTAGCTCTTTAAGCAGACAGAATGGGGATAACTAATAATAAAACAGGGTTTTTATATCATGACACGTTTTGCATGTAGCTGAGTCCTGCTAAAGTGTTTATTTTCTGTAATAGTCTATCTCGAAATCTTGTTGAATTTGGCATTTCCTTACTAAATCATTTTTACAGAGTGCAAGAGAAGCAAATCTCCTCCCACTGGAATTATCATGTACTTCCTATCAATATAGTATAAAATATTTCACTATTTAAAGAGTAACTATCAGACGTCTGAGAAACTATCCTACTTCTTTTCACATTTAATGAAGTCTAATGTTATTAATGAACCAGAAAAAAAAAAGCTATTTCCACCTTGGGAAAAATATTTAGGGCTCTCCATTAAACCCAGTGCCAAGTATTTTGTTCGTTTTCCCTTCACCTGTATTAAGGTGAAAATTTTGACTTGGTCCAATTAGAAATAACATAGTGAAAATTTTACTACTGATTTATTTACATATAGCCAGTTAATGCAGGTTGAATGACGAATTAGCTAAATAACAAAACCTTGTAATGAAATGGTGAAATAGACTCTCCCTAGTTTTTCTTCCCTGATTATGTTCTTGTACCTGGTGAGGTCAGAGTGGTTCCCTCTATTTTTTGAGATGAAGCAACTAATGACAAAGGTGAATTCGAAACGCAAGCTGAGATGTTTGCCAAGTTCCACAAACATATCAGCCTGTCCTTGTAAATGCTGTCGACTTTACCCTGCATGTCCTGGTCAAAGAGCACCCTGTTTCTGCCCCATCCTTTTACCCAGCACTGCTCAAGCATCACCTTCTGTCTGAAGCCTTCTCCAGACCTCTCTCTTCTCCCTCAGGACCAGTAGTAGTTGACCAGGCCAAGAGACATCCAGGCCATGTTTTGGGGGATTCTACTTACATTGAAAAATGAGGTGCCAACCTGATTTCAAAACCTGCTATTCGCAATATAGATTTTAAAAATTCTTTAAAAATATGCATTAGTTTATTATTCACTACAGGCAGTAGTTGAACTTTTCAAATCTGTCCATGTATGTTTATTTCCATGTATATCCCCTCATCTGGGCACAATTTGAGGCCTTTTGTGAATACCAGGCTTGGGTCAAAGAGACCCCAGGGCCCCAGGTGTGACTGCCCCTCACAATTAATGTCAGTAATCCCCTCATATCTGCCTCCCACAAGGACTGAGAGATTAAGTATATGAACCAGGTCTTTCTTACCCTCTATATTTCCTGGCATCCACTAGGGGTGAAATAAATATGTGATAGATGGACAGATGCAAGCCAGAACCAAAACCTGAACTAGACCCTCTAGTCAAAACTGAGAACCTAAAACTGGGCTCTAGTCAATGGTAAATAGAAGTTTATGAGTAATGATGAACAGGACTTCTGTAGGCTAGTCAAAATAAAGCTACAGGAAGCCGGATGGAAAGTATTGCCTCTTAAGTGATGCCTTCCATTACTAGTTGTACAATATTCAAGTAACGAAGCATCTGCTTTCCACATGGGTAGTTAGGAGGATATACCCTTTATTTGTGGGTCAAGAAGAGAAAATGAGCATTTATTGCAAGCCCTCACATTCAGTCCTTACAATAATCCTGCAATTTGCATTATCATTCGAATTTATAGATGAAGTAAGGCAAAAAGAGTTTAAGTAACATGCCGAAGGTCACCCAGTCAAGATTAAGACCCAGGCCCATCTAATTCTAAAGGCCCTAAAAAAATAAAAAAAAAAGACCCTGCTTGCTCTTGTACACCACACGGCGTGACGTTTAAGGAAAATTCCATTTTGAAATCTACAACTCTCAGCATTGAATATGGAAACACGCTCTAGGGGACAGTGTGTGTGAGCTGAGCTGCACAGGGCTGGCAGAGTTTACACTGAGCTACACCTCTTCCAAAATAAATATGCCCTGTGTTTTCCCCGTGGGCGAGGGCTTCCTGTGCAACAGCAGCAGCCATGGCTTCTACTAGAAGCTGCTCCTTTGTAATTTCTGGGATAGAACCATCTTCCCGGGAGGGGGATCTGAGAGAAGATATGAACCTGTCTTTAAAGCACACATTCTCACACGTGAAGTCCATCCAGCTCTTCAGAGCGCCTCAAGGAGAAGACTGTCTAGCTGGGGAGGGAACGCCCTCACCCTCCCTTCCCTTCTTCCAGAGACATCCTTTCCCCTTTGCCACACAGAGCCCCAGAGCTGCAGTGTTCTTTCCTCCTCTCCAAAAGACCAACTCAAATTTGAGTATTTGCCTTCTGTAGTTGAGACGGTACATTTTCTAAAATCTTTCCCCAAACTAAAGAGAAACCAGAAAGTAAAAAATTACAGAATCCAAACGGAACAAAAATGGTCGAGTTTCCAAAGCATTATTTTGTGATGCAACAGAGCTGTTGTGTCCTAGAGAGACCAGCTCCGAGCTATCCTCGTCCTGTGGCCTCATACCCACTTTCACCTGCGTAATCAAGCTTAGCGTTGAGCAACTGTGTCTTTGTTGAACACAGTTTATATTAACAGAGAAATGAGAGATGAGCCAGTGTGTTAACTCACTGTGTGTGGTATAAAGTCTCCCGTGTCTCCTGATGGGGGCGGGGCGATATAGGGGGGAGATGATATTTTTTTCTTTAACAAAAAAGAAGGATCCAGTCTATCTCAAGACTCAGATGCCTATGACCTTATTCCAGAAGATTCTGATTCAGCCATTCTGGGGTGCAAAGCCATATAAGAAAATAGTCCCAGAGGAATTCTAATGCTCGCCACCCCTTGATTTAGAACTAGTGATATTATAGACTTCAAATTATAAATAGAAAAAAGAAAAGACTCGGAGAGTTAAAGAAATCTGCCCGAAGTCACCCAGTTAGTTATCTTAGGCTGTTAAACTACTTTATCTTTACCACCCACTTTTAAATGGACTCTTATAAACATATAAATGACCAAATTATTGACCAAAAGTTTAAAAAAGAAAGCATATTATAAAAGTAAAAACAAATTTTTCACATTATGGCAAGAAATATAAAAACCTCAATTTTCACAAATATAGGAGACAAAAGTACCTTGAAAAATATGGAATATTCAGTTTCTAAAATTCATAGTTGAACTCTCAAGAATACACATCTCTAGTGTCCTAAAAACAAACAGGAATCTGGAAACCCATAATGAATTAGATCTAAAGCCACCATTTCTTAAGGTATTTACCAATCCCACGGACTGGAAGTTTTAAGTTCAAACAAAAGAGAAAGACTTGGGCCTGAAAAAAGGTGGGATTATATATAAGTTATATAAAACCAAAGAGATAAGGGTTATTATGAACAAACCATATAAACAAAAATTAATGGAACTACAAGGAAAAGTGGACGAAGCTGCAATCATAGATTTTAACACTTCTCTCAGTAATAAGCAAATGAAATAGTAATAAGCAAATGAAATATAGTAAAAGACAGATGATTAATAAAGTTGATCTAAGGCACATATATAATCCTTCTCAAAACACACAAAACATTTAAAATAGACCACATGCAAGGCTATAAAGCAAATCAAGAAACTTCAAAAGCATTTAGATCACATTCTCTGGAAATTCAAAGATACCTCAAACCAAAAACCCCTGTGCATCCGAAAATATTAAACTCATTGCTCTGGAACTCATGACTCGGAATACATCATATAGAAATTTTTCAAAGATTAGAACTGTTCAAAATTAAAGCCACAATGTTAAAAAAAAGATGTGGGGTGAAGCTAAAGTTACTTTTAGATCTTCAAATGTTTCATAGAATATAGTTAAGTATGATATAAGACATGGTCTTATTTGGGTTGAAAATCAGGGAAGTTTTAATAGAAGAGGTAACAATTCGAGGGTCCTTGGAAGAGCATGTCAGGGAGCGGGAGCAGAATGAACTTGAGACAGAAAAGCAAGAGGATATTCTGGGGAGAATGTGTGCATGAGTCAACTAAGGTTTTATCTGCTTGTGTTCGCAGAATCACTCTGCCTCTATGACCGAAGTTACCTGAAACGGCTGACGTGTCACAAGCTGCTTTTTTTTTTTTTTAAATCACCCTCCAATTCGATACTTCAAGGCACACAGTTACTTGATGTCAAACTGTGAAGACAAGTATTATGTTTATCTAGTTAGAGGCTAATGTTTTGTACATTTTTTGTATGAGGAAGTGATGTAGCTTGCCCTGATTTTTTCTTTTTTTAGTCAGCTTTAATATATTTATGCCAGAATTTTAAAAAAATTTTCTTCTTCAGGTGTGCATTGAAGAACCACATTTATTCAATGGTTGATGTTGTTTTGTGATATTTGTACACAAACCTTCTTTTCTCAGTTTTATAGACACTGAAATGAAATAATTCACTTTAATCTTTTATTATCACAGTTGCTGCCTCCTCCAGAATTTTTGAATTTAAAAATAAAAAAAACTTCTGAGTTGCAGGGAAGACAATGTTGGTTTATGGTAAATCGCAAAATCAATTGTGTAGAAAGAAGTATTGCTTTGAAAAAGAACTTTTTCTGATTCCTTAACATGTGATTGCATTCTAAGTTAAAGTAACATATTAATAAAATCACCTAAATTATATAAACAATGGCAGGAAATCCTGGATTTGAGGAATGTTGGGTATGATTCTTAGGTAATGGCCTCTCCTGGTTAAGAAATTCAAGATCTTTTTGCAATTATGTCTTTGGGCTGGCAGGTGACACTGCAGCCTTCTTTCCCAAGAAACTGCCGGTACCAGCATCCCCTGTCAACTCAGTTTTGTAGATCATATTGTATGGACTTTATATGAAAATGAATATTTTACAGTTTGCACAGTATTATTTTGCAGAAAGGGTATCAGAGCATCTACAACCTAGAGCCCCAGAGCAACAGCTTGACTTTGTGGCTTTTAATTGTTCTAGAATTTTAACTGCATCACATTTTTCTAGCATGGTAATAACTAATGTGTAACTTCCTTGAGAGCGGGAGCTCCCTTGTCTGTATCTATCAGAATGTTTTCTCGACACTTCCACGTTGGTTCTTCTTAGCTTTTTTTGTACATGTTTTTTTTCTAAAGAAAAAAGTTATCACAAAATGTATCTTGGCTCGTGTCCTTTGTTTGAAACTTCATCCACTGGGCAAAGGTATTTGAAGAGTCACAATGACGTGACCTCAATAAGTGTTTATCCTCCTCAGTTCCAGGCCTATGGGATCAATCCTAATAGAGGCATGACTGATATGTCCTTTCATGAAGGAGTGTGTGTTTAGACAAAAGAATTCTTGAAATTAAGACACTCGGAGGCACATTCTGGATGCCTAGCAAGCCACCTTTGTCTTCAGCTTGCCCATAGATACTTCTAAGGTGTCAGTAAAAAGTCAGAATCATTTTTAGGAAAAGTTACCTCTGCTAAAACTCATCCCCCATCTCATTCAGGCTTAAACTTATTTGCACTTACATGTATATACACTCACACACATCTTTTGAGTGAAGTCTGACTAAAAGTTGGGAAAGTGGGCAAGAAAAGAAAGTGTTGAAAGCCCTACTCATCCCCGATGCTACGTCACAACCATAATCTGGTTGTTCAAAACAAGGAACCCAGAGAAGCTGTCATGACCCCAAGGCGGTGCTATACACGTCAGCATTGATATTAGAATCCAGGTCTGCCCAACTCCAAATTCCATTCTTTCCACTACACCAAAATGTCTGCAAACCAAGTCCACATCTTTTCAGAGGTTTTTCAATGTCATCTACCTACTTAGGTATTAGAGTATAATTAGATGGTGTAGCTGACCAAAGCACATCATGAGAAAGGTGCATTCTAGTTACGAGAAGGAATAATTTGTAAGCTCTGAGGCTTCCAATCTTGTATAAACTACCTAAGTATAATGTTGCCCAACTTCAGAGTGATTCATCTTCTAAATATATAATTATTTAATAACGGCAATGAGAGCTCAGTTTCATTGTTCATAAGACATTCTGAAAAATACTGCCAGACTCTATTGATTTTACATTGCCCATCTCTTATCACAATGGGAGACCATCTAAATATCTGACTACCAGATATGGCATTTCCAAGAACGTAAGTTGACCAAGTGAGGGTTACCCTTCTCCTCCTTTCTCTGGTTTCGATCTGGAAGAACCAATTAGAAGTGTTCTGAGATCTCTGGCCACAGACTCCAGTTTCCTGGCCTTGATATGTTATTGATGACTTCAGTGAGGGATGCTCCACAGGACACGACACTGGGGCACTTGGAACTAAGGACCATCTCTGGGCTCACATCCCTGGGATCACGGAGCCAGTCTGATTCCTCCCATTATGACAAGGCAACCTTAGTGTTACCCCTGATTTAGCCCCAAGTCATTTCACTGGCTTCACATTGATCTTGGAAGCCTGCCATTTGAGATTCATTTCATAAGGCTAGAGACCCCCCACATGGGCCTTTTACCCAGGACAAAGCCCTCTGTGTAAGTAGGAGGAGTGGTCACTATCACCTCAGGATGAACTCTGCAATGAGCTTTTCTTCCTCTTTTTAAAGAAAGCCCAGAGGAGCCTGAGAAGTCTGACTCAAGGTGAGAGGGAAGCAGGAAGAAACAAAAGAAAGGCTGATATAGTGTGTGGACATAAGCAACCTCATGAGACTATTAGCCCCTGAGGATATTTATGACATCTTTCAGTTCTTTGATTCTGCACCCAGAATAGGATCTGACAGAGCCAAGTTTGTCAAATAGACAGGTTCCAGGGTTCCACTTAATTTGTCTGAAGGAGACTGTGACTCACTTGGAAATAAAGAGAATTTGCATGGGGCCTGAAGGTAAATGAAAGATAAGTGTATTTAGATACAGAAATAAGGGTGAGGAAACTGCACTCAGCAGTTATGAAGATGTGGGTGCCTCTCTTGGTAAATTCTAGAGCTCTCTCTAATTAGACTATAATAGACAGAAGGACTGTATGTAGCTCCAGTGAATCAGAAATGCAAGCAGGCATAATGCCATATACAGGAGGAGGAGCAGACATTATTGGTATGATTTAAAGAGCAGAAGAGACAGGAATAGCATTTTTGTTTCCAATAAATTGCCTTGACTTCCCTATTATATGCAACTACCAGAACTTCGAGGGTGTTTAAGTGTCTTGGAGGCAGACACAAATACCAGATTGCCCTAGTTCGTTGTAAGGAGGTTGCCTTAAGTCTGTTACACTATTCTTGCCCTGCTGAACTCAAGATGTGTACTAGAACGTGTCTGTTATTTACTGTCATCCCTTCTACTATCACGGGAATTTTGGAATGAACATCAAATCTCTTGCTTGCATCCTAGTTCTTGGTCCAAATATCCCAGGATTGAGTGATACAATCATTCAACAGGTATTTAATGAGCATCTATTATGTGTCAAGAGTCATGCCAAGAACTGGGAATATGCAACAAAATTGACCTACTTCTCACCCTTATGGAATTTTGGGTCAAGTGGAAGAAAAGGAGGACCACAAAACATTTAGTGCTTTGAAGGGAGACCTAATTTAGATAGGGCAAGTGTTATGTCTTCTTTAAAGTGACATACACATTACAATGAGTTGGAGATGAATAGACAGAAAGTAGCCAAGAGAGCAGCATGTACAAACGTCCTGGGGCAAAAACGAGTTTTACACATGTGAAGAACTGAAAGAAAGCCAGAGTGACACCCACTATCGGGTACCATTCCAGGGAAAGTTTAGGGCCGGGGGCCCCCTACCTTTTGCCGAGTCCTTTGTGGGGGTCCAGCTCTTCTCTGTGTTAAGGCAGCCGCCAGCAGAGTGGCCTGTTGTTTCATTCTCCATTGTTCCTTTTCCCTAAACATGGTCCCTGCCATTAAAAATTTTAAAGGCAATTTCAGCAATCTAAGACATAGGCATTCCTAAAGCCCCTTCCACCTTCTGCATTTTCCTCTGTGTATTAGAGGCCCTCTGACCAATAAGTCATATTAACCATCTTTAAATTCTCTGGGCCTTAGGGACTGTATCTGTATATGCCCATAGGCTTTAAAGATCCTCTCTAGAAATTCTGAAGGCTCCTCATTCCGTTTCTGCATTCCCTCCTGTGCTTCATTAAGGCTTCTTTGTTTCGGCCCTCTCTTCACAATCCTGCAAGAATGCAGTCTTGATAATGTCCAAGTTTGGGCCTATCCCCAGCATCACATCCCAGTTAGGATGCACTGCTGGTTTAGCTGTGCTGGCAGCAGCCTGTATCGGGCCGCCAGGGGTTTCTGAATGAAGCTCACCTGCCTCCTCCCCAGCTCTACCCAGCACCATTCTACATGCTCCTGAAATGAGGAGGGTGGTTAATAAATTTTGAACACCGGCCCAGGTCGGGTTGTGGGTTGCAAGAAATCGATGAAAGAAAGTTTTCCATTGTCTTTGGGTCATCTCTATAAGTTGGCATATTTTTCTTGCAATTAAATAAATCTGAAGTTGAAAAAGGAGAATGGGCCCAGGTCAATCCCATCGGCTGCCCCATTTCAGCAATCACACCTCCAGTGGGGACTTGCCTTAAGGGATTTTGCCCCACCTGACAAGATCAAAAAACAAAATCCCGGGCCTTTAACCCAGGTAACTCAATGGCTGTAACCTTTTATATTGTCTGCCCACATCCCACCAGGTGGGTCTCCAACCCACGACCGGGTCAGGATCGCACAAACAACCTGGGCATAGGTGTGTTTCTTTAACGAGGTTACCCAAAAGACATCTTCCAAACCCAAACACCCAAAACCATTTTTTTTTTTTTTTTTTTTTTGCGGTACGCCGGCCTCTCACTGTTGTGGCCTCTCCCGTTGCGGAGCACAGGCTCCGGACGCGCAGGCTCAGCGGCCCTGGCTCACGGGCCCAGCCGCTCCGCGGCATGTGGGATCTTCCCGGACCGGGGCACGAACCCGTGTCCCCTGCATCGGCAGGCGGACTCTCAACCACTGCGCCACCAGGGAAGCCCCCGAAACCATTTTTTCAAAGCAAAACGAAACTAAGTGCTGAAGATTGGTGGCACCTCCCCAGAGAAATCCCAAGGACGGTCCTATTACAAATGGACCAGGAAGCTGCTTGGATTCGTGCACAGGCTCTCAGCACCAGCAAGAGGCCAACAAACCAACAGGCAAAATTCCCATCTGAACTTACCTCCTGGTTGACCCACCAAAGTTGTTACTGAGCCAGGTTCATTTTTCAAGAGGCACAGCAAGCCAAAACGCTGAGTCACCAAGGCTTGAAGCAGAGGTTTTACTCCCAAGGCAGGCAAGAGAAGAAACCGGAGAACGAACCTCAAATCCACCTCTCAGAAGACAAGGGGCTGGGTTATTTATGGGATGACCAATAAAGAAGCAGGGAAGGCTGAGGCGTGGGGGGAGTGGGGAAAGGTAATTGGGAAAGGGTGCGCGATAATCGTGGTCCTGCACAGGTGTAGCTAAGCTACAGGCCTCTGTACGTTCAAAAGGTCACCCAGCGGACACTAGCACCTGCCAAGCTGGAGGGTCGATGGTGCTACCCTTAACTAGCTCAACTTGAACTATACACAGCTGAGACTCCAAGGTCCTGGAAAATAACTTAGGCAAACATCTTGTTTAGGCTAGGAGCTGCTTGGAGGACATGCAAGTGTTAAAACGACCTTGATTAATGAAGGCAAGTGAAATGGATTTGACTAATCATTACTCAGTTTCAGATAGAACCAGCGGAAAAATAAAAGCAAGGAAATGCGATGAGAAAAGCATGTAAATACATTTTCGAATATTATCTTTATCACACCACATATAAGCTCAAAAAAACATTTATTAATTGATGGTGGAATCATCACTAATTTGTGTCCAGAATTTGACATCCCCTACCCATACCCCATCTTGTAATCAGGGTGTCTAGAAAACCATTTTATTAGTTAAAATATTGCTTGGTTAGCATGAAAAAAAAATTCTTTTAAAGGTGAATAGTGTATACAGATCATTGAATAAGCCATGGGAAAGGCCTGCTGCACAGTCCTGGTCCCATGGCTAAGATAACTTTTCTATTGTTGACCCATCTATATTTCCTCTATTGGTGGATTTTCTTCTCTGACCCAGTTTTTCTCATTCAGGGCAATGATGGATATTCACTAAATCTTTCTCCCTGAGGCCAGAACACACCTCTGGTTGGTCTGAATTTTTCTTTCTGTATGTGTGGTATTATCAGTTAAAGTATTGTAAGGCTCTCTTTCTTTGAACTAGTCTGTCTTTTAATATTATGTGTTGAGGTAACCAAACTAAAAAATTATAAAGACACCATATCCAACCTAAATTCTAGTGGAAGCCATAATATAACAGACAACAGAAGACTGGATTATTTCATCCCTAGCTACTGCGACCTGGGTAGATACTGCTGTCAGGCAGGTGAAATAATAGTTACATGAGTTTTGGAGGAAGACTATAAACTCAATCCCATTGTAAAGTCATCTGTACTTGTGTGGGCTTAGGTATGTTAAAACTCCTCAAGGCTTAGTTTACTCACCTGTAAAATGGAAATAATTTACTGGCTACCTATCCTGTGATGGTTAATTTTATGTATCAACTTGACTGAGCCATAGGGATCCCAGTTATTTGGTCAAACGTTATTCTGCATATGTCTGTGAGGGTGTTTTTGGATGAGATTAACATTAAATTCAACAGACTGAGTAAAATAGATTGCCCTCCCTAATAAGGGTGGCCCTCACCCAATCAATGGAAAGCTGAATAGAACAAAAAGTCCGACCTTCCTTTAAAAAGAGGGAACTCCTCCTGCCTAGCTGTTTGAGCTAAGACGTCTGTCTTTTCCTGCCTTCAGTCTCATACTGAAACATCGGCTCTCCTTGGATCTTGAGTCTGCCCGCTTTCGGACTGTAATTTACACTATTAACTCTTGTGGTTCTCAGGACTTCAGACTCAGACTACAATTACAGCATCAGCTCTCCTGGGTCTCCAGATTGCAGGTTGCAGATCTGGGGACTTAGCCTCCATAACCGCCTGAGCCAATTCCTTATAATAAATTTCTTTCTCTCTCTGTATATTTATCTTGTTGCTTCTATTTTTCCAGAGAACCCTGACTGAGATTTTGGTACTGAGAGTGTTTCTAAAGAAACAGTTTTAAGGATGAATTTTCTGAATTGGTTCTGGCGTTTCTGGAACTGGCTCTTCAACCTGATTAGATTTAAAGTTGCTAATAACTCTATTTCAAGTAGTAAGGAGAATACTGATAGTCTACGGCATCACCTGGAAATGAAGATATGAAAAATATCACCACTGGATACTCCTCATCAACCTCTTATAAGAAGCAAAGAGGGACTTCCCTGGTGGTGCAGTGGTTAAAAATCCGCCTGCCAATGCAGGGGACATGGGTTCAAGTCCTGGTCCGGGAAGATCCCACACGCTGCAGAGCGACTAAGCCCACGTGCCACAACTACTGATCCTGTGCTCTAGAGCCCGCAAGCCACAACCACTGAGCCCGCATGCCACAACTACTGAAGCCCACGCACCTAGAGCCTGTGTTCCGCAACGAGAAGCCACTGCAATGAGAAGCCCAGTCACTGAAACGAAGAGTACTCCCTGCTCGCCACAACCAGAGAAAGCCCGCGCACAGCAACGAAGATCCAATGCAGCCAAAAATAAATAAATTAAATAAATTAAAAAAAAAAAAACTAAAAACAGAGCTACTATATGACCCAGCAATTCCACTCCTAGGTGTATACCTGGAGAAAACCATAATTCAAAAGGATGCATGCACCCCAATGTTCATTGCAGCACTATTCACAATAGCCAGGACCTGAAAGCAACCTAAATGTCCATCAACAGAGGAATGGATAAAGAAGATGTGGTACATGTATGCAATGGAATATTACTCAGCCATATAAAGGAACGAAATAGTGCCATTTGCAGAGACATGGATGGACCTAGAGATTGTCATACAGAGTGAAACAAGTCAAAGAGAAAAACAAATGTATAATATCACTTATATGTGGAATATAGAAAAATGGTACAGATGAACTTATTTGCAAAGCAGAAATAGAGTCACAGATGTAGAGAACAAACTTATGGTTACCAAGGGTGGGATGAACTGGGAGATTGGGATTGACATTTATACACTATTATGTATAAAACAGATAACTAATGAGAACCAAATGTATAGCACTGGGAACTCTACTCTATGCTCTGTGGTGACCTAAATGGGAAGGAAATCTTAAAAAGAGTGGATATATGTATACGAATGACTGATTCACTTTACTGCACAGCAGAAACTAACACAACATTGTAAAGCAACTATACTCCAATCAAAATTAATTTAAAAATAATTATTGGTTCCAAAAAAATTAATATGAAATTAATGGGGTTGTCATGGAGAAAAGATGTAATGCATGCTGAAGTTCTTGTCTGTTGGGGCAGAAAAGTAAGTATACCGATTATATCTCTTACTTTTTTATTATGAAAAATTTGCAAGCATACATAAAAGTAGAGAAAACAAACTTCACTATACCGATCATCTGGATATAATAACTTTTCACATTTGCCAGATTCCTGTAGTATTTTAAAACAATCCCCAGATACTGCAACGCTTCACCTCTAAATATGTCAGTATGCATCTCTAAAAAGTTACTTTTTTACATAACCCCAATACCATTTTGACCCCTAACAAGATAACAATTTCATAGTATCGTTTAATATCCAGTCATATTCAGAGTTCTCTAATTATCCCCCAAATGTCTTTTTACAGTTACTTTGTTCAAACCAGGCCCACACATAGCATTTGGTTGATATGCCTCTTAAGTCCCTTTTAATTTTGAACAATCCCCCAGCTCACTCCAATGCAAAAAGGAAAGCAAAATCCCACAAAGTGAAAAATTCCATATTTTTTCATGCAATTAACTTGTGAAAAGAGACAAGGTGAGTTGGTAATTAACTTGTGAAGAGACCAGGTCATAGAATGATGGACAATCTCTGTTTGTCTCCTTGTAGCACCATTTAAGTTGTTCACTAACTACCACATTAGTAAGAAGTTTGATCTAAGGGCTTGATTAGCTTCAAGTTGAAAAGTGTTGTTAGAAATAGTTCTAAGCAGTGCTGGGCGCTCCACATTACATCTTGTCATGAACCACAACAAGTCAAATTGACCATTTTTAGAGATGCTAAATTTGATCAGTGGGTTCAGGTGGAGACAATCTGACCCCTCCATTGCAAAGTGAGGTCCTTATAACCAGCAAGTTATCTACAGGATGATACTTTGTACTTTGGTAAAATTACTCTTGGGTTTAAGGGTGGGGGGAGGGAGGAAGCAAATCAGAAACTATTTAGACATTAACAAAATGAGAACACTGCATATCAAAAAGCCAGGAAAACACAAATATGGCAGAAGGAATGAACTTATTTCAAAGAAGCATACACTGATGAATCAGGAAAAATTAGATTTGACCAATAAACAACCCAAAAGCTATTCTAAGAAAAGGTTAATAAAATAGACAAATATTTAGCAAGTCAGACTGAAAGGAAAAGGAGAAAGCATGCAAATAAACAACAGGGGATATGTAAAAAATTATGAGAAAAATGTGTTCCAGAAAATAGGGGTGAAATTCTGAGAAAATATAAATGACTAGGTTGGCTTCAAAAGAAATTTTAAAGCCCAAACTAGTCAATATGAGAAACTGATCTAGTAGAATTAGATGAATAAGCAAAATTAGTCCATTAATGAATGCAATTCACCACATTAACAGATTATAGGAGAAAAGCATCATGAAAATGATAATAGCTAACTCTGATATAGAAATTGCTATGTGCCCGGCTCTCTTCTAATCACTTTAAATATAGCTCATTTAATTTCACTAAATGCTCCAAAGGCACTTGAGCATTTAGCCCCACTCCTGATTAAAATTATAAAAAAGAAATATATTTTAGGAATAAAAAGAAGCATCACTATTCTAAAAAAGAATTAACGTATCTACTGGAAATCTCTAGCAAGGATTACCCTTGATGGTGGCATCAGGAACTTTTCATATCAAATGTCAAATTCAACCCACAATGGTTTAAACAGAAAATGATTTCATAAGTGACTTCAAAGTTCCAGAACATTCATCTAGATTGGCAATACCTGGATCCAAGGTTTCCCTTACCGGGGTACAAAAGGTTATTCAATTTGCAAGGGTATCACAATTTTGAAATAGCAACGTACCTGGTGCATATAAACCAAGATTCACTTTACAAAAATTCAAAGCACATACAATTTTGTCAGAAATATTTCAGATGCACCTGATTCTTTGACTTTGTCCAATTTCCTTCCAGTTGATTCAAGATGACTGTGAATCTAGAGAAATCAAGAGTCCCCTCCCCCACCCACATCCCTGCCTTATCCAATTTTTTTGTTTCTCCTCCCCTATCATCACCCTTAGAGTGTGCTTCTGCTCTGAACAAGGTGTTGCCTGAAGAATTTCTGGATCTCTCCCCAGGCGTGCTCCTGGGCTGCCGCGTGGCCCACAGGGTCCCCCCCCCAAAGCAGGGGGCAGAAGAGGCCGCGGCTCCAGGACGCATAGCACAGGGGCAAATAGGGCGGCTCTATGAGGTGGCCCGCCCCGGGGTAGAGCAGCATCCTTCCGTTGCTTCTGCCGTGCCTCCGCAGCTGGTCCAGGGCTTGCTCAGCGTACTCTCTGCTATTGAAGCATTCGTCATCCTCCCCTATAACGAAGAGGATTGCACCCTGGGCCTTTTCAATAGGAAGCACACTGTGTTGATTCAGTGCATCTCGGGGGTTCCCCTTGTAGTGACGGAGGCACAAAGCGCCCATGATGTTGAACTCCATGCGCTCCGGCAACGAGGGGATGGGTGTTATAACCAGATCCCGGTACTTGAGCGGAAATTCAAAGATGGCATTGCACCCATTGATGCAGACAGTGGCTGCCACCTCCTTCAGGTAGCAGGCCATGGCCAGCCCGATCTCTGCACCTTTGCTCACAGAGATCACTCCAATTCCTGGCTTTTGGATCTGAAGGAGAAAATAAAGGAAACCCATTACAGGACATTCTCTGAGAAGGAGCTCTCCTAGAGGCCAGTAAGCTAGTATGATGGGAAGAGTTTGAAAATGTGGGGTGGGAGTCCTGGCACTAAGGTTTACCGGCTTTGCGACTGAGAGAGAATACTACCTACTTACCCTCCCTAAGCCTTACTGTCTTATGGGGGTGATAATATTACCTACCTTGTAGGACAGTTATGAAGATTAAGTGAAAAAATAGAAATTAAAACTCTTCACCCAAAGCAGAGCTCTATAAAGGCAAAAAGGGTCTAATACACCAGCAACATTAGACATCACAAGAGCAGAGGCAGGTAAGATTTTTGAAGAATCGAATTCTTCTCTCCAGCTAGTAAAAGAGGTGTCCCAGTTTCTTTCAAATATTAGGTAAGTGTAATTCATACTTAAACAGCATTTTACAGCTACAAAGGATTTGCATATTTGTTAAACCAAAGGCTAATCCTGGAAGGATTGGGAGTGTAAAGATGAAAGACTTAGATTCTGTAAAAAACTGAATGTCAGTTCTCAGTCCACTAGGAAAAGTAGTAGGTCACAGGAGGGAGTCCTTAACTTTGGGGTGGGCCCAGGGACCAGAGGGAAGGGAAGAAGTCTGAGGGATAAATGAGGAAAGGAAGGGCATTCTGGACAAACAATAGCAAATACATAGTGACCCTGTGTGTTAACTTTGCTCACAGTTGTATCCCCAGCACCTTTCTATCATCAGAATCAGCTGAAAAAAAAACTTTTAAAACTTGAGCTTTCTGAGATCCAGTTTTTGTGTTTGTTTGTTTTGTTTTGTTTTGTTTTGAGGTACGCGGGCCTCTCACTGTTGTGGCCTCTCCCGTCGTGGAGCACAGGCTCCGGACGCACAGGCCCAGCGGGGCACGAACCTGCGTAGGCCCAGCGGGGCATGAACCCGCGTAGGCCCAGCGGGGCACGAATCCGCATCCCCTGCATTGGCAGGCAGATGCTTAACCACTGCGCCACCACGGAATCCCCTAAGATTCAGTTTTTTGAGAGCTACTTCAGTAGGTCTGAGTGGGCCCAAGAATCTGATACTATAAAATATCCCCAAGGAAATCCAGTGTGCATCCACATCTGGGAACCATCCACGTGAGGAGTGGATTGGGAAGTGAGGGAGGAGGGCTGTAAATGGAGACGGGAAATTGATTAATGCACTATTGCAGCATCACAGCTGAGCAATGATGAGGGACTAAAACAGCAGCAGGGAGGGTGAAGAGGGTGTGATGTACTGAGAAAGAACCTAAAACACTTTGGGATGGGTTGAGGGTATGGGGAAAGGAAGAGGGAAGAAACCAGATGGGCACAGGTGACAAGGTGGATTTATTGAGCGTTTACTATATGCTCGGCCCTCCAACAAGAAAACGGGGATTCAGGAAGTGTAAGTCTCGCTCAAGGTTACAACAGTATCAAGGGGCAGAGGTGGGAATTGAACCTCTTCTGTGGAATCTGACTACAAATTGAATTTTGGCAATTGCCCTTTCTCCTCATACAATGTCACAAATAGTTAAATTTGAAGTGAAAAAAAAAACTAACTTGAAAACATTTTACCTGGGATTTAATTCCTTCTAGGCAATCCTTTAAACAGAGCCAAATATGCTTAGGAAAATCACGTGTATATTTGATTATGATGATGATAACACTGAAGATGAGGATACCGGTGATGCTCCAATAGCAAACATATCCTATCTCTTCTTGAGAAGAGTCAAGGCTCCAGGAGAGAACGATGTAAGTTGGGGAGTCAGGATGACTTAACGGTTTGGAGCAAAGACATTGCCCCAAGGGCTCTGTCACTTACTGGCTGTGGAGTGTTGGCCTCTTACTTAACTGAGATGGGTATGCCTTCTCATCTGAAAAATGAGGACCATGTCAAAAGTACTAACTTCGCACAGTAATTATAAGCATTAAATGAGATAGTGCATATAAAGTATTTAGCATAGAGTCTAACAAATAGTCACTTAATAGAAACATTAGGTGATACGGTTGTTTTACCCTGTCAGGTTGAACTGTAAGAAATACCGGATATTTGAACATTTTTGAACTAGCAAATGAAGAGAATCATAATATACCCACCATTTATTGTCTTCTTTGTGCCAGTAAGCACTAAGCTGATCCTAATCAACTCAACAATCCTACGAGGTATGTATTATTATCTGCATTTTCACTCAACTGTGTGTGCCCAAGTCTAAACAGACTGGTGATATAGGCAGAACGGACATTTGTGATTTTTTATTTTTTTGGCTATAATGTTGCCAGGTAAAATGAAAAGTATTTTAAATACCTTGGGATGAGCTAGTAGCAAGTTGGCAGCTTCCTCAAAATATTCCAGGTCCACCTCCTGCAACTGCTTGGGCAGGTCTGCGTAGGCAAAATATGCTAAGGCCAGCACTGCAAAGCCGTGGGCAGCCAGAAGACTGGCCCGATACTCAACTAGACCCCCGATGCCCCCAAACAAATCAATGAGTCCTGGGAAAGGGCCTGCCCCTAAGAGCAAGAAAAAAGAGAAGAAAATGAGATCACAAAGAGCAACAAGAGGGTCGAGTAGGTGCCAGCGAAAGTACAGGCTGAGCAGAATGAGTTCCACCATCACACACACAACGAAACGGCTTATTACTTTTAAAATATTGTGGGAAATACTAGTTTGCCAACAGTTTGATGCCCTTTGTTTTTGTTTTTATTTCCATGAACCATGTCTTCTAGATCATGAAAGATTAGTCTCACCTGGAGGGAGGAAAAGGGCTCCTCGCACACGACCTTCTTGGACCTGCACCCGCTGCATCTGAGGGCTGGAGAACCAACGCTGCACCACCTGGCTGGCCCTGGGCTGAACCTCCCCTGACTTTTGTAAATAAACGGAGTCATATAGCTCCAGAGTGATCCAAAAGGGGCTGTTCATCACATCTTTCTTGATCTGCCTCTCAAAAGCCTTCTCAGGCTTCAGAGACCAGAAGAGGCCCATAGGGTGGACCCCCACGTAGTGGCCGCCCAAGGCAGGAGCCTGCTTCAGGTCCAGCTCACCAGCCTTGCTGGCCCTGTAGAAGGCTCTGGACTGGTACAGATTCCCCTTCTCATCCTTCATAGATGCCATGAGTGTCACCGTCTGCAGTGGGGGCAGGCCTGTCACTCGGATGTGCACGGGCTCATCCACGAGGGCACTTGCTGGGGTGGCTGTCAGCTGGAACATTGGCAACCGGCAAAGGGACCAAGTGGTATTTCCTACCCTGCAGTGAAAGAGAAAACTCTGAGTTGGAGACTTCAGTTCCGAGGAAGAGGCCCAGACAAGGCTTATATTAGGTCTGGCCAAGGCAGATTTCTGGATACTAGTGCAAAATACACAGGACATTTGGAGGAGGGAAAATAGGGTGTTGCAGACAGTATTCATTATTCTCATTTTACATATGAGGAAACAGGTTAAGTGACATGCTCAAAGTCTTATCCATTACAACACATGCTCACTGTCTTATCCATTACAACACTGTAGGAAATCTTAGTTTTGTGGTTTTGAGTAAGTTGAGCTTCATATCTTCAGTTGAGATCATTCCCAGGTGACCTATTTCACTGGTGTTTGTTAGGATCCGAGGGGGTAATGCATGATTAAGGGTTTATTGGAAGGATCAGTGCTGCTTTTCAACTCCCATACCTACATAAACAAGAAACACGTTATGCTGTTGTTTCTTTTTTTCTTTTCTCTTTTTTTAGTTTCCAATCCCTCCCTGCCATTGTAAGACGGACTGCCAGCTCTTTTCAGAGTTCCCATTATTTGTTCTTTTTAAGGGAAAATAAAACTTCATGATCTGCTTTTGTGGCTTTCCAACAGAGTGATAAACATAAAATATTGTTTGTAGCAAAGAGAATGAAATATACATTTGATCAGCTATTTCATACTCTCCTCATTTTATAAGCAAAATTTGGGGTACTCTCTCCCTCCTTCCTCCCTCTGTACATTCCTTCTTTCTTTACTTTCCCTCCTTTCTTCTATACCTCATTCCACAAAGGATTTGAACCTGCTTATAGATAAAGGAGGCATAAACAAATAAAAATAAAATAGGATCTGGGAAAATATGAAGTAGCATCAGAGACACTGAATGAATGACAGCCAAAGGAAAAAAGGCAATCTCTCAGTTGTGTTGTTCTAATTAGTCTCATAGAAAGGGTTACCAATTTCTCAAAGGAAAGGAAAAAGTGAGGCCTTTCCAATATTTTCCTAAAAGAAATTTCTCATATGAAACTTTGACATAGGTATGCATCATTTTTCCAACAGTATCTTCACACAAATGGTAGTAACAGGTGTTCTCTCAGAAAGCTTGATCCTCCAAGGGATCCTTGATTTTATTTTACAGAGGAATGCAAAGTGAAGCCTTTGGGGTTTAGATTTGTGAGCAGAAAAGATTCTGGAGAAAATAAACAGGCTCTGGCAGTGCAGGGGCAGAAGAGGGGTTTTAATGCCCAGTTCTTCACTGTTGAAAGCAGGTCTTTGGAGGAAAGAGAGGGTCAAGGAAAAATGCATTTTGTGCTTCTTTTAAGAAAGTGATTTCCTGCAAAGGACGCACTCCCTCCCACCTGACCCCCATCAACAACCAGCATTACTGACCATTTCAAAACTCATGGTCAATAGAATAATTTGGAATAAATAGAATGATTGTGAATGTTTTCCCTCAATACCAGCAGAGTTCTTGGCAGAAGAAGGTGGCATCAATTCAAACTTCCTGGGTCTTTCATATGTATCAGGGAAATGGGACCTGTAATATGAATAAGAACACCCCACATCCCATGTGACATTTCAGTGCTCCCTTGGTATTTTCTGATCTGGTCCTTCCTATAACTCTGTATCTGCTCTTTCCTCCTTCCCAAAAAGAGATCATTAAGAAGGGGTACTTGCGTGCCCTATTCCACAAATTCTTCTTCCTTCTCAAAACTTCTATATAATTTATTGACTCGATATAGATTTGGTTTTCAAATTGAATTAATTTGAATTAATTAACATAAGTATTCTCCTGCATTCCTGCGTGCATCCCGCATCTGGTCTTATTCTTCCAGGCGGACTGCAAATTCTTCAAGGGCAGCAACTATGTGTTAAAACTTTAGGAATCCTATTGATACTCATATAGTAAATTATACAATGTACATGCTTCAGAGTTATGAAATTCATAACAGGGGCAGGAAAAAATAGCACCAAAAATGTAATTAAAATACTTTACTTACATAGTGCTTTTGTAATATAAAATATTAGAGTCTCTTCCCAAGTCAGGGTCCCTCTTTATCTGAGAACTGCTCCCTAAAGCCCAGAGATGGACCCTCAGCAGCTATGTTTATACCATGTGACCTCCACCCCGGGGGGCCGTTGCTGACAGGATCAAGACTGGACACCTGATTCAAGGTGTGCCAGGGATGTTCCCCCCTTGCCAATTTGGAATGGAGACCCAGAGTCACCAGTCACTCTATCAAGGTAAGGACTAAAGGTGTAGCAAGAAGGCACCTAGGTAGCAAAATTTACTTGCATGACCAAGTCCCTGAAGTCCTGAAATTTTGCACTCCAGGTGCCCTCTTGCCTCAGCCTAGTCTTAGCCTTGGACTCTTTTTACGTGGCTGTATCCATAAAATTCAGAAGCTGTAACCAGATAATCACAGAAAGACAGTCTTGCAGTAGAGTGTGGGAGTTTGAGGAAAGAGAGAAAGATACAGGGACAAAGAGAAATTAGATTGCTCCTATCCTGAGAAACCCCTGAAGAAAGAAAGGGTAGGTCATTTAGAAGGTCCGTGGTTATATAAATAAGTGTCAGAGAAAAGAGAGATGGAAGAAGATAGGTTTCAGAAGACTTCAGTCTTTGAAAGGAATCTATCTTAGAGCTAGAATTTTATTTTGGGGTCTCAGCACTTAGCTGACTATGCTTACTGTTTTGTCTCCTAATTTTTCTGGAGCTCCTGTTAAATGTGTTAAGTTATTGATTCTGACTTCTCAGAAATTCCCCACAATGGTCATTAGTATTCTATGTCTAGATTTTTGCCATTTGCACCAAGGTATATGCAAGGGGTTAGATTATAATGAAACTTCCTATAAGAAGCAGGCGTTCTCCCAAGAGCACGTGAAACAAAGAGAGAAAGAGAGAGAGAGGTCACTTGATAAGTCAACAGTGTGTGCTTGTGAATGGTGTGTCAGGTTTCCTGACCAAAGACTAGGAAGCAGCCACATGATCAGCAATCCCACAGTCACTGCCTTTGGAACATGGGCTAAACAAAGTCACTTTTCACAGGCTCACAAGATAGGGTGTGCCCGCATGAAGATCTGGTAGGGATCCAAGGCACAGTTTGACAGATTACCTCTTCAGAAGCTGGTTGTAAGTCTATCAGACCTCAGACTTATTCAAGCCTTGTGCCATCTGTTCTTTATATAACACCCCCTTATATATTCAAGAAACAAGAAAAATCCAGGATTTAAATACATACACATGGGGACTTCCCTGATGGTCTAGTGGTAAAGAATCCGCCTTCCAATGCAGGGGACACGGGTTCAATCCCTGGTTGGGGAACTAAGATCCCACATGCCACGGGGCAACTAAGCCCACACGCTACAACTTCTGAGCCCGGGAGACTCAACTAGAGAGCCTGCGTGCTGCAAACTACAGAGCCTATACGCCACAGCTAGAGAAGCGAAAAACCCGCATACCACAACTAGAGAGAAGCCTGAGCGCTGCAACAAAAGATCCCACCTGCTGCAACTAAGACCCAACGCAGCCAAAAATAAATAATACATACATACACTTGTACACACATACACACACACACACATACATGAAAGAAGATTTGATACCTATACACCAGGGATTCTCAACTGGGTTTCTGAGGAACTCCGAGGCTCTGCAAAATGTCACTAGGGTTTCCACAAGAGCTCTTAATTGGAAAAAAGAGAAACAGTTTTTGAACTTCAAGTGTGATGTGATGATAGTGCATGCAATGATGGAGGGAGACAGTCACTGAGCTGTTCCTTTACATGTTGTTCAGCCCCATAGGGTGGTGTGTGAAAGGACCACGTACAATTGGCTGAGACCATTCTCAGTTTGGGATGCAAGATTAGGGGAGGCTGTTGATGGCTAGTGGCGAGCTCGATGTGGAGAAGAGCATGGTGGGCTGATGTGTGCCTCTCCTTCCTGAATTACCTCCTCCAAATTCCCCTTATGCTCCGTGGACTGAGTTAAAGGAGTGAACAAACTCTATTGGTGTAATATGGAAGGAAAGTTGCATTCCGAAAAATGAATTTTTACACACTGTAGTCAGCTGCACCCTGACACTTTGTTATTTGTAAACATTGTGAAGTGTGGATAGTGTAAGAAGAGAATTTTCATACGGAATTTTTTTTAGGGAATTTTTCTCATTTTGTTACTTATTATGAAACTCTTATATTTCAGTAAGCATTCCAAATATGTCTGATGGTCCAATGGAGTGATAAATTTGAGGGTAAATTTAAAATGGGAAGAAGGGAATTGAAGGACTAGGGACAAAACTCAGAAGATTAGTGATGGAGAACTGCCATTTTCTGAGTCATTTGACAAGAGGCCACACACTGAAACACTCTGTCTTTACAGTGAAGCTACTTATCAGTGGAATTTACATCAGCTGGTAATACAAGTTGTCCTGTTGCATTGGGTATGGTCTTTAACAAACAACTAAAAAATGCAGCAATGGCTCCAGGAAAATGGAAAAGACAAATAAAATATCACAATTATTTGACAAGTAAAGGGGCTGGTAATTTTAAGTGGCCTTTGGAATTCAGCTCTCCCCTCATTTCCCTTTTTTTTGTAACAGCAAACAACTATTGAGCACTTACTAATGGCTAGTCACTGGGTAATATGAATCCACATAGTAAAGTCTTTTCACTTTTCAGTACCCTTTTATGACCATTATTTCTCTTGACCCTTGCAAAAAACCTGTGGGAATAAAAAATTATTATTATCCTTACATTGTACATTAGGAAATTGAGCTCAGCTAGTTAAATGACTTACCCAAGCTTGCCTATGTTGTTAATGATGAAGCAAGAATTTTAACCAGTACCGTCTGACCCTACATATAAACCTTACTTATCTTCCCCAGATGAGGGTAGACATATGAGAGCTCATTCTTTTCCTAGCCTCCCCCTCTTGTTTTTCTTTCCTACTTCTTCTTTGACCTTAACTTCATCTTTCCCTTTCCCTAACTCTGAAGCTTTTAGTTAAAATATATACCCTGGTGTACAGGGTGGCAGGACTAGTAATGGAATAGTAGGAGTAAACTTTAGTCCACAAACCCACACGTGCATGAAATGTAATTTTTTTTCTATTTTTCTAAATTCACAGTAATTTCTATTTTGAGTCCTTGTTCCTCCAGATGGCAGAGATATAATCACAGAATTCAGAGCATCCTGCTTTTCCTGGGAGCTCAAGGAAGTTCCCTGTGACTGTGGCAGTGCTCAAAGACTTGGGGTTGGGAGACCCTATTCATATGTTACTATGCATTCTTCTAAACCTGTTTTACGATGGATACCAGTGGTTCCAAATTCGGATACCTATAGGGGCCAGGCAGGTAATATAAATTTGTAGATAAAGGACAGAGATGAACAAAATGTAAGACTGCAGTGAACCTAAGACTACCTGCCCATCTAAGGCATTCAAGTGTATTCTATTAAAAAAATGTACACACACAAAACTACCCAACAACAACCACCAACCAACCAAAGGAAAAAACAACCCAAGGCGTGGACCAAACGAAAGACACCAAATGAAATACACCCATTTGTGACTTCTGAAATTCACATCATCTATTAGGCTTTTTGCAACATAAAGGCCAGGAAAAAATTTTTGTTTTTCTCTTTCCTGAAGCAATAAGTATCAACTGATCTCCCTCTGGAGGAAGAAGGAAAACAAGGTCAAATAAAAATACAAGAATGTGGGGATGGGAAGTGGCAGTGAGGACTCAGCCATTCACATTTCCAGTGGTATATGGCAAGTTAACCCTGCCCTCAAACCTTCTCCCTGTCACCTCTCACCATGCTGAATCTTTACAATCTTTTCCTGCTTTCCCTGTATTCCATTTCTATTGTCTTATTCTAATTGAATCCCAACTAATCCACATACTGCTATAGGGATTAATATCTTTGTTAGTTGTTAAGGCTTATTGCCTGCCAGGGCCCGTCCCTCACAGATTTTCAAAATAAGTTGTAAGAAGACTTAAAACTTATCCTGTTCAACACTCAATTGTCATTATCATCAATGAAGCACCTACGCTGTGCGGGGACACCCAGATGAAGAGGGCTGTCCCTCCTCTGGGCTCGCTCTCTACCATGTCTCCCAGAGCACTTAATTCTTGAACTTAATATTAATGAGTAATGTATGCTGTGTGTACTCTCTCCTGTTACTTTGTAAATTTCTTGAAGGCAGGATCCTGTCTGATGTGTCTTTGTCACTTTCACTGCACAGGAGCTCTTCACATCCCATGTATTCATTAAATGATTGTGGATTTTCCTCTCCATTCCCATAAACTCTCATCCTTTTACCCAATTATTTCTCTCTCTTTACAGTTGCTTTTGCTCCCCAGTCTAATCTCGACAATGTTTTCAGACAGATCTTTATAAAACTCAAAAATAATCAATTTTCTCATCTGCTTTAAACTTCCAGTGGCAGCCAAATTCATTTGAGGATAAAGTCTAAATCTTTTGTCCTAGCACTTAAGACTCTTTGCAGGGGAATGGCTCTACCATAGCACCCTCGAGACCGTCCATGTTTCCACAGGAACAGCTTGAACCACCATATGACCTAAATCTGGGTGGAATGCCTTGTGATCCTCCCAGGAGCATGGCATGAGAAGCAGTCTTTACAAGAGGCTTCACAAGACAGTTTTCCCATCTGTCTCTCCCTATCTTGTGGGAGGCTGCCATGAGGCGGCTTTCCCATCCACCTCCCTGGTTCCAGAGAGGCACGGGACTCTCCATCTCATACTTACACCCCTTTAGGGCAGAGCTGCAGGCTCTAGGACCACTGAGTTGCAGTCTAGGATCAGCTCCTCAGCCACTGAATATCTCACAACTCTGTTGAAGACGTCTGGTTCCTTTTGCTTCAGTTCCATCCTTTTGGTGGGTGAGACAAGGACCCAGAGAGCTGCACCCTTGGCACCTCTTGCCTTCACTGCCTATATAAGTAATAAACTGTCTGAATCTAAAAGGGGCTCCTTATTTCTTTTCCAGCTGAACCTGTCAGTCTTGGACTTGGACTTCCCTTTGTGTTTGACACGCTTTATCATCTAATTCAATCAAAGCCTTTCACCACCACCCCCCAATCTATTTACTAGTCTAAGCAACCATCTCATTACAAACTAGCATAGGATATTGTCAAAATCTGCTTCTTTATCTGTCTCTCCCTTTTCTGCTCTATCCAATATAGTACCCACTAGCCATGTACAGCTATTTAAATTTCAATTCACTTAAAAATGCATGAAATTGACATTTAAAATTTAGCTTCTCATTCGCACTAACCACATTTTAATTGCTCAGTAGCCACATGTTACTAGTGGCTACTGTATTGGACCATGTAGCTATAGAATATTCCCATCACCACAGAATATCCTACTGGACAGCACTACTCTGGATTGTAAAGTATTCCTCACGGGCAAGAATTATACCTTGTTCAACACGCTACTTCTCAGTTCCTAGAATAGTGCCAGTACATAGTGATCGCTCAGTAAATGTTTGAGGAATGAAGTGAAAGAATAAATGATAGATAAAAAAGCACGCAAAAAAAAGTTGAGTGACATATCTCAGAGAGAGTGTGAAGACAGAACAGAAGCCCAGTTGAATATTTATAGGCTACTTCTGAAGATGGAAAATTCCTCAAAATCCAATGGGATACAATTTCCAGGGTTCCTCACTTCTTTGCAGCAGAAGGCAGGACTGTCCATGAAACAGTTAATGTACACTGCAGACTGTCAGTGAAACCAAAGATAGAAAGCAGCCAGAGGGCAAGAAACAAGAACTCAGCTGCCTCTCACAGGCATAGCCTCCTGGTGGCTGGAGAGGGAGCCCTCAGCAAAATGGAAGCAATCTGATAGGGTCTGATAGCTGATAGCTGCATTGTTGAGCACGTTTCAGACCCCCCCCCCCCCGAGTCCCAGGGGGAAGGACGGGGATCACGCCTGCACCACTGGGAGACCTTGACCTGTTAGAGGAAGGGCAGTCAAGAACTGGCGGGACATCAACACATCAGAAGGCAGGAAACAAAGAATAAAAGAGAGCGAAAGGTCCCGTGGAAGTTAAAATTACCATATTACCAATCAAGAAACAAAAATTCCATTTCCTTTAGGATCCTGTTGCTTTTCTTCCTTCATCACAGCACTTCCTCCTCCCAACAAAGCCCAGAGAAAAATTCTTTGAGTCAAGAAACATCTCTCCAGGGACTTCCCTGGTGACGCAGTGGTTAAGAATCCGCCTGCCAGTGCAGAGGACACGGGTTCAAGCCCTGGTCCGGGAAGATCCCACATGCCACAAAGCAACTAAGCCCATGCGCCATAACTACTGAGCCTGCGCTCTAGAGCCCGTAAGCCACTACTGAGCCCACGCACCTAGAGCCCGTGCTCCGCAACAAGAGAAGCCACTGCAATGAGAAGCCCGCGCACCACAACGAAGAGCAGCCCCTGCTCACCGCAACTAGAGAAAGCCTGCACACAGCAACGAAGACCCAAAGCAGCCAAAAATTAATTAATTAATTTATTAAATGTAAATAAAAAACAATCTCTCCATTGGTCACATTAGGCTGGACCCTGACTTTTGCAGCCAAGTGTGCATTTCACCTCCAAAATAGTCTCTAAACAGTCTTCTGGTTAGGTTTATGCATCTGACATAAATCAGCGTTTGAACAATAAACTACCTGGGATAGTAATTTCTGGTTCTTCAGAGAACTGTGCTACCCACTGAGGTGAGCGAAACATACACAGAAAGACAAAGCAGCCTTCCCCGGTTCCCTGCTGCTGAAATCAGAAAGCAGACCTTTTCTACTTGGCCACGACAGCCCTGACTCACCCTGAATTCGGCTGCAGGAAGCAGTCTGGAGCGGGATGGCTTACTGAGCCGGCTAGAAGCACTGGAAACCTGCCTATTGCTTGCTAATTTAGATCGTTCAAAATACCCCAGCCTACTGTTCAAAGTTGAGATTGTCTCCATAGAAACCATCAGCTGCTCCTTTTTTTTTTTTTTTTTTTTTAAGTTCCCAGGGACAGGGCTACGAGCACGTGCTGCCACAGGGTCTGGGCAGAGGCTCTGTTTAGCTGGTGTGCCTTTCAATCCAGGTGTTTCATAAAGGAATGTTTTATTTCATCACATAGGTCTGGTTTCTACACCTCTTCCCTGGACTCCTCCTCTCAACTCCTGGCTCTCTTCTCCTTTGCTTCAATTCCGTCTCTATCTCCTCCTCTAAGTCAGTGGTCTCTTAGGCAGCTGCCTTTTTAGTGGTTTCTAAGATGAGTCCCAAATATCCATCTCCAGACTGGTGCGGGTTTCAGACTCATCTGACAAGTCTGTTAAATAAAGATTCCCAGGCCCCTCAGCTGGAGATTCTGACTTGATAAGTTTGGGGTAAGTTTCTGGGATCTGTACTTTTAAAAGCAGATTCTAAAGCATAGCCCAGTTTGCAAACCACTCTTCAAAGGGACAGCAAAAGCCCTCCCCATGCAAAAATGCCTCCTCAGGACCAGAACCCCTGAAATCTGTCCTATTGTTAATCCCATCAGTCAAGCCCATTGTCAAAATATACAAGTGATCCAAGCTACAAATTGCAGACTGTGCGTCCAGGTTGTGAACTCCTGGAGGGAAGGTACCATGTCTTTTAATTTTTGCATCTCTTGCAGCCAGTGGGGTGTAGCTGGCCTCTGGAATCAGAAAGACTTAGATTGGAACCCTGATTCCTTTACATCTGTCATTGTGACTGACCTCAAGCAAATTACTTACCTTTCCTTAGGCTTCTGCTTTCTAACTTGTGAAATGGGAATGGTACAATAAAATGTATTAAAAGTGAAGTATAAGCCTTGAGGAGAAGGGGCCAATATTGGAAGTCATGGGCAGATTGGAATGTCTGGGAGAGGAGGAGGCTGTTTTAGCACACAGCTCTTACACAGGATGAGAGGTACCTTGGCAGGCTAGCAAGGCTCCCAGCTTAGTGACTAATTCCTAGGACTTGATCCAAGGATGGGAGGTGGGCTGGGGAGGAACGCAGCAGAAATAGTGTTGTTTTTACTAAGACTCTAAGAGAAGCACAGGAAAGGGTGCTCCAGCATCCAGGCAATAAAGTGAGATGCATGCTAAGCTGGCACAGAGTCAGACCTTCTTTACTCTGCTGCCTAGAACAGAAGACACCAGGGACCTGGCACTCCATGGACCCTCAAAGAATGTAGCAAATTAAGAGCGGGGACATTGGTGGGAGCACTGGACAGTAAGGTGCTAACCATGTACAAGGGAGGCATTAGCAGTTGTCAGTAGCAGGTGTGAACCATGCAGAAAAGATTGAATTCTTCTGAGGAAGAAGGAATCTACCTCCAGCCTGCCTTCAGACCCAAGACTGTAACATCAACTCTTCCCTGGGTCTCCAGCTTGCTGACCCACCCTGCAGATTTCCAGTCCCCACAATCGCATGAGTCAAATCCTTAAAATATCTGTCCCTCTGTCTCTGTCTCTCTTTCTCTCTCTCTCCCTCTCTGTCTCTGTCTCTACGATTATATCAATATATAATTTTAGGATAGAATTTAACTGACATAAGGCAGATTAACAGGAGAAAAGCATACACATTTATTTAGTGTAAGCTTTATGTGACACAGGAGCCCTCACAAGGAAGACCCAAAGCAATGGCAAAACCTACCTGTTTTATATTAGATTGAACAAAGAGAGGCAATTGTGGAAAAGTAATTATACTATGTGGGGAGCCTAAAGGAAGATAAGAATTGTTTTTAACAAGGTCTATTTGTATAGAATTATCTCAGTCTCAATTTCTTGTCCTTGATGATAAGAATGTTACTTTCCTTCTGGTGTAGGGAGGACACCTTCCATCTGGGAGTTTTATCTCCTGCTTTTAGGAAGAAAAGGGGGAGGGTCAGAGGGGATCTCTTGCAGCTGCTGTTTTTCTAAAGTGCTAGTATTTTTATGGCAAAGAGGCCTATTTTGGGATGATATATTCTGGTCTCCTTAGAAGGAGAGGAAAGAAAAGCAGCAAAAATAAGTGATTATGGAATGAAGACTATTCTGGTGGGTGAAAGTCACCAGGTGTACTTAAGGGATTTCATTGAACTTCCACAGAGCTGCAGCACAATCAGTGGAAAACTGTGACTCCCTTTCAGTGACAGACTTAACAGTATTTCTAATCATCATTAGAACCTAAAAAAATGTACTCCCTAAATAGGAGTAAATATAGAAATGGAAGTGTTTCTAGCTCTCCGGAGACAAAAACAGTGCTAGTGAATACAGCAAAACATATTTCAAATTTCCTTAGAATTTAACAGCCTATGGGAAAAAAAATCTCAACATAGTGTAACAGAGAAAATTTAGGGCTACATCCCCAGGTTCTGATCCCAGCACTGCTCTTAATTCATTGTAAAAATTTCTCCAAGACTCTATTACTTAGCTGTAACATGAGAAGGCTAACTACTGATGCATTCCAAATACTGATGTATCCCAAAATATTTCAGTCATTAAGTAGCATCTGCATAAGTTCAGCTGTATCTGTGTACACCCTGACTTATTACTTACAAGGAAAAATCTTTACTAATACCTCCCAATTTGTTTATATTCTCAGTAATTGTTTTGTTCTTCCTCTGACGCTTTATTACATTAAGGCTAGACCCTGGACCTGTTGTGCTAGGGGAGAAGGCATCCCTGCCTAGAAAAAAGGTCTAGGCCTTGACCAAAAGTGGGAATGAATTACAAGAAACTGGAAACCCCAGAGGAAGATTTTGTCCTGCTTCCTGTTTGGAGTTCTGGAAAGTAGAGTAAAACAGGATGTTGTGTGTTTAAGCAGAGAGAGATGCAAAGACAGCACACATAAGTTTCTCTTTGCACTCCTGTTGTGTGAAAGGGTTCAGGAAGTCCCCATATTCTCACAATGATGGGCATGGAAAGCAGCTAAGAGTTGAAGGCCAGCAAACCTCCCTGGGGACCATTATGACAATGTGTGAGGTGACTCTTTAGCACAGGGTATGGGGTATGTAGCTCTACCAGGGATCTATAAAGGACACAGGTGACACTCAGGGAATTTTGAAGGACAATGAAGGACAAGTGGGGCAAACCCAGAGGATTTGAGTAGTTTCACCACCTGAGCCAGAGGGTGAGAGTGAGTTTGCCACCTGGCCTTGACCATTCTGAGAGAACAACCATGAGTTATGAATGCATACACACAAAAGGTCAATGCCTGGAGACCAGATGAGTTACACTTCCACCAGGTTAGAGAAGCTGGCCAAGAATAGTTATTTGATCTAGCATTCCTGCCACACACCCTTGCCCTGAGATTATACAAGCCCTCTTGCACCCAGATTTGGAAAAGAGGGTACAGGGTATCTTTGAAGGAAATAGAAACATTTCTGCTAATATCTGAACTTCAAATTAATTATTTACCTGAACATGGGCTGTATGAAACAAGAAAAGATTAAGATACCTTTAATGAGCTGGTTTATGTTTTCTTTCCCTTCCATCATCATTGGAAACAGGTGTTTGAAAGGAAGCCTGATTCTATTACAGAAAATTAAAGAGAAGGCAGGATCAGTGGTGGCATAGGAAAACCCTAGCTCACCTACAAAACTACAACTACATGTAGAACAACTCTCTCCAAAAATGACCTGAAGCCTAGTAGAATAGCTCTTCTACAACTGAGGATATAAAGACAACAACCACACTGAGACTGGCAGGAGGAGAAGCAATCTACTCAGGACCCATACCACCAGTGGGCAACTCAGAAGAGGAGGGGGAAACCACAAACTTGGGAATCCTGCCTAAGGAGCAAGGGGTTCAAGCCCCACATTGGGGTCTAGCACTGAGACAGCAATCCTCCTTGTCTGGTTTTGAAAACCAGTGAGGCTTTTTGAAGGGCTGTAGGAAACCAAGACTGCTTTTAAAGGGCATGTACACAGACTTGCTTGCTCCCAATCCCAGCACAGAAGCAGCACATTGAAAAGTGCCTGGTGCTCTGGCTGGCCTGCCAAGACAGCCCCAGCCCACACCAGTCTCCAGCTCCAGCCTCTCCAATTCCTGTCCTGCCCCCCGTCGAGTTGATGGCCACCAGCACACCCCAGGAGATGCTGCAGCTTGCACTGGGCTCTAGCTCTAGCTGCCCCCTGGCTCCAGTCCACCCTGGCCAAGGTGGCAGCCACCAGTACAACTCAGGAGAAGCCCTGGCCCATGCCAGGCTCCAGCTCTACCCCCCATCCCCCAGGCTTCAGCCCACCCCCACCAAGGTGATGGATTCAGTGTGCCCCAGAAAAAGCTCTGGCCCATGCTTGCTTCAGATCAAGCTCTCCCACCAAAGTCACTGGGCACATACAGACTGCATAGAGATGCTCCCACACAAGAACACACCTTCAAGACCAAGAGAGGTATCTGTTTCACCTAATTTCATAGAGACAAATAGAGAAATTCAAACAAAATGAGAAAACAGAAGAATATGTTCCAAACCAAAGAACACAATAAAATCCAGGAGGGAAAAGAAAATCCTAATGAAACGGAGAAAAGTAATTTACCTGATTAAATCAAAACAATAGTCATGGGGGCTTCCCTGGTGGCGCGGTGGTTGAGAGTCCGCCTGCCGATGCAGAGGACACGGGTTCGTGCCCCAGTCCAGGAAGATCCCACATGCCGCGGAGTGGCTGGGCCCATGAGCCATGGCCGCTGAGCCTGCGCGAATGGAGCATGTGCTCCGCAACGGGAGAGGCCACAACAGTGAAAGGGGCCCGCGTACCATAAAAAAAAACAAAAAAACAACAGTCATAAAAATGCTCACCAAACTCGAGAAAAGAATAGAAGAACACAATGAGAACTTCAACAAAGAACTAGAAAATATTATAAAGAGCCAACCAGAACTGAAGAATACAATAAATGAAATGAAAAATACGCTAGAGGAAATTAACAGCAGATTAGGTGTTACAGAAGAATGCAAAAGTGACCTGGAAGACAGAATAATGGAAATCACCCAATCAGTAAAGAAAAAAGAAAAATTGTTTTTAATGAGGATACATTAAGGGACCTCTGGGACAACATCAAACATGCTAATGTTTGCATTATAGAGATCCCAGAAAAAGAAGAAACAAAGGGCAGAAAATGTAATTTATGAAATATTGGCTAAAAACTTTTCTAACTTGAAGAAGGAAACAGGTATCAAGTTCCAAGATCACAGAAAGTCCCAAACAAGATAAGCCCAAAGAAACCCACATCAAGGCATATCACAATCAAAACAGCAAAAATTAATGATAAAGGTAGAACTCCCAAGGCAGCAAGAGAAAAACAAAGGGCCACATACTAAGAGAATCCCCATAAGGCTGTCAGCTGACTTTTCAGCAGAAACTGTGCTGGCCAGAAAGGAGTGGCTGATATATTTAAAGTGCTGAAACGAAAAAACTTAAAACCAAGGATATTCTACCTGGCAAGGTTATCATTCAGAATTGAAGGAGAGATAGAGTTTTCCAGACAAGCAAAAACTAAGAGTTCATCACCACTAAACCAGCCTTAAAAGCAAGGTTAAAGGGTCTTCCTTAAGGGGGGGGCGGGCACACAGGGAAAGCCATAACGAGAAATAAGAAAATATATGAAGGAAAAAATCTCTCTGGTAAAGGTAAATATATAATAAAGACATCAGATCAACCACTTTAAAGATCTAGGACAAAGGTTAGAAGACAAAATTGTAAAATCAACTATAACTAAAAGAAGCAATTAAGGGATTCATATAAATATGTAAAATATGAAATCAAAAACATAAAACATGGTGTTGAGGAGTAAAAATATAGAGATTTTAGAATGTGTTTGAACTTAATGACTATCAGTTTAATACACACACACACACACACACAGACACACACACACGTCTCATGGTAACCACACAACAAAAACCAGTAATAGTTACAAAAACAAAAAGAAACCACAAACAAAACACTAAAGAAAATCAAACCACAAGGGAAGAGACTAGAAGTAATGAACTACAAATACAACCATAAAACAAGTAATAAAATGAAAATAAGTACATACCTATCAAAAATCACTTTAAATGTAAATGGACTAAATGCTCCAATCAAAAGACTTAGGGTAGCTAAATGGATTAAAAAAATAAAACCCATTTATATGCTGTCTACAAGAGACTCACTTCAGAGATGAAGGCACACACAGACTGAAAGTTAAAGGATGGGAAAAAAATACTCCATGCAAATGAAAACGAAAATAAATCTCCAGTAGCAATACTCCTATCAGACAAAACAGACTTTAAAATAAAGTATATAACAAAAGACAAAAAAGGCCGTTATATAATGATAAAAGGGTCAATCCAAGAAGAGGATATAACATTCATAAACATAGATGTATCTAAGATAGGAGCACCTAAATATATAAAGCAAATATTAACAGACATAAAGGGAGAAACCAACAATAATACAATAATAGTAGGGGACTTTAATACCCCACTTACATCAATGGATAGATCATCCAGACAGAAGGGAAATAATGGTCTTAAATGACACATTAGACCAGATGGACTCAACAGATATCTACAAAACATTCTATCCAAAAACAGCAGAGTACACATTCTTTTCAAGTGCACATTCTCTAGGCTAGATCACATGCTAGGCAGCAAAATAAGTCTCAGTACATTTAAAAAGATTAGGATTTCCCTGGTGGTCCAGTGATAAAGAATCCACTTTACAATGCAGGGGATGTGGGTTTGATCCCTGGTCAGGGAACTAAGATCCCACATGCCATACAGCAATGAAAACAGCACAACACAACTATTGAGCTTGCATGCCTCAACTAGAGAGCCTGCATACCACAAATTACAGAGCCCACGTGCTCTGGAGCCCATGTGCCACAACTACAGAGCCCATGTGCCCTGGAGCCTGCGTGCCACAAATAGAGAAGAGAAAACCCACATGCCACAACTAGAGAGAAGCCCACACGCTGCAATGAAAGATCCTGCATGACTCAACAAAGATCCTGTGTGCCGCAACTAAGACCCGACGTAGTCAAAAATAATAAATAAATAAATAAATTTAAGAAGATTGAAATCATATCAAGCATTTTTTTCTGACCACAATGGTATGAAACTACATATCAATTACAGGAAGAAAACTGGAAAAAACACAAACACATGGAGACTAAACAACATGTTACTAAAAAATCACTGGGTCCATGAAGAAATCAAAGAGGAAATAAAAAAATACCTTGAGACAAATGCAAATAGAAACATGATGCTTCAAAATCTATGGAACATAGCAAAAAGCAGTTCTAAAAGGGAAATTAAGAATGATACAGGCCTACCTCAGGAAATTAAAAAAATCTCAAATAAACCTAACTTTCTACCTAGAGGAATAAAAAAAAGAAGAACAAAGAAAGCCCAAAGTTAGCACAAGGAAGGAAATAATAACTATCAGAGCAGAACTAAATAAAATAGAGATAAAAACAAACAATAGAGAAGATCAATGAAAATAAGAGCTAGTTTTTTGAAAGGATAAACAAAATGGATAAACTTAGCCAGACTGATTTAAAAAAAAAGAGAGAAAGAGCACCCAATAAATAAAATTACAAATGAAAGAGGAGAAGTTACAACTGATATCACAAAAATACAATCATAAGAGAATATTATAAACAGTTATACAGCAATGGATTGGACAACCTAGCGGAAACAAATGAATTCCTAGAAACATGAAATCTTCCAAGTCTGAATGAGGGAGAAATAGAAAATCTGAACATACTGACTACAGTAGTGAAATTGAATCAGTAATTCAGAAACTCCCAATAAGCCTATATGGGAAAAAAATTGACAAATGAGTGGATATATGTATATGTATAATTGATTCACTTTGCTGTACACCTGAAACTAACACAACATTGTACCTCAACTATACTCCAATAAAAATTAAAAAAAAAACCTCCCAACAAACAAAATTTTTTTTAAATTTAAGAATAGACAGCTTCACAAGGGAATTCTATGAAACATTTAAAGAAGACTTAATGCCTTCTCTTCTCAAACTATTCCCAAAAAATTGAAGAGGAAGGAACACTTCCAAATTCATTCTACAAGGCCAACATTGCCCTGATACCAAAACCAGACAAAGACACTACAAAAAATAAAATAAAATTACAGGCCAATATCCCTGAACATAGATGCAAAAATCCTCAACAAAATATTAGCAAACCGAATTCAACAATACTTTAAAAGAATTAAATATTATGATCAAGTGGGATTTGCTACAGGGATGCAAGGATGGTTCAAATTCTGCAAGTCAATCAATGTGATACACCACGTTAAAAAAAATGAAGGATAAAAATCACATTATCGGGCTTCCCTGGTGGCGCAGTGTTTGAGAGTCCGCCTGCCAATGCAGGGGACACAGGTTCGTGCCCCGGTCTGGGAAGATCCCACATGCTGTGGAGCGAGCCATGGCTGCTGAGCCTGCGCGTCCGGAGTCTGTGCTCCGCAACGGGAGAGGCCACAACAGTGAGAGGCCCACGTACTGAAAAAAAAAAAATTACATTATCTTCTCAATAGATGCAGAAAAAGCATTTGACAAAATTCAACAGCCATACATGATAAAAACTCTCAACAAAGTTGGTGTACAGGAAACATACCTCAACATAATAAAAGTCATTCATGACAAATCCAGTTAATAAAAGTTAAATAAAAGTTAAAGCTTTTCCTCTAAGATCAAGAATAAGATAAGTATGCCCACTCTTGCCACTTTATTTAACATAGTATTGGAAGTCCTAGTCACAGCAATCAAACAAGAAAAAGAAACAAATGTCATCCAAATTGTAAGGGAAGAAGTAAAACTATCACTATTTGTTTGCAGACAACATGATGCTATATATAGAAAACCCTAAAGATTCCACCAAAAAACTATTAGAACTAATAGATGAATTCAGTAAAGTTGCAGTATACAAAATTAATATACAGAAATCTTTTCATTTCTATACATTAATAGTGAACTATAAAGAAGGTAATATCAAGAAAACAATCCCATTTATGATTACATCAAAAATAATAAGATACCTAGGAATAAATTTAGCCAAAGAGGTGAAAGACCTCTACTCTGAAAACTATAAGACATTGATGAAAGAAACTGAACATTTATACAAATAAATGGAAAGATATTCAATGTTCAGGGATTGAAAGAATTATTATTGTTCAAATGTGCATACTATCCAAAGAAATCTACAGGTTCAAGGCAATCCCTATCAAAATATTAGTGACATTTTTCACATCTAGAAAAAATAATTCTAAAATTTGTATGGAACCACAAAAGACTCTAAATAGCCAAAACAGTTTGGAGAAAGAAGAACAAAGCTGGAGTTATCATGCTTCCTGACTTCAGACTATATTGCAAGGCTATAATAATCAAAACAGTATGGTACTGGCACAAAAAACAGAACACATGGATCTTCTGCCCATTTTTTGATTGGGTTGTTTGTTTTTTTGATATTGAGCTGTATGAGCTGTTTATATATTTTGGAGACTAATCCCTTGTTGGTCACATTGTTTGCAAATATTTTCTCCCATTCTGTAGGTTGTCTTTTTGTTTTGTTTATGATTTCCTTTGCTGGGCAAAAGCTTTTAATTAGGTCCTATTTGTTTATTTTTGTTTTTATTTCCATTATCCTAGGAGACAGATTGAAAAAGATACTGCTGCAATTTATGTCAAATAATATTCTGCCTATGTTTTCCTCTAGGAGTGTTATAGTATCTGGTCTTACATTTAGGTCTTTAATTCATTTTGAGTGTTTTTGTATGGTGTAGGTTTTACATGTAGCTGTCCAGTTTTCCCAGCACCACTTATTGAAGCTGTCATTTCTCCATTGTATATTCTTCTCTCCTTTGTCATAGATTAATTGACCATATGTGCATGGGTTTATTTCAGGGCTTTCTAAAGACATTACTCCAAAGAAGACATATAGATGGCCAAAAGGCACATGAAAAGATGCTCAACATCGCTAGTTATTATAGAAATGCAAATCAAAACTACAATGAGGCACCACCTCACACCAGCCAGAATGGCCAACATCAAAAAGTCTACAAATAATTAATGCTGGAGAGGATGTGGAGAAAAACGAACCTTCCTACACTGTTGGTGGGAATGTAAATTGGTACAGCTACAATGGAGAACAGTAATGAGGTTCCTTAAAAAACTAAAACTAGAGCTACCATATGATCCTGCAATCCCACTCTTGGGCATATATCCAGAGAAAAAACATAATTCAAAAAGATACATGTACCCCCTATGTTCATTGCAGCACTATTTACAATAGCCAAGACATGGAAGCAACCTAAATATCCATCAACAGATGAATGGATAAAGATATAATATATATATATATATGTGTATATATATAAACTTAGTATAAGATACACACACACACAAACACACACACACACACACACACACACACACACACATATACTGGAATATTACTCAGCCATAAAAAAGAATGAAATAATGCCATTTGTAGCAACATGCATGGACTTAGAGATTATCACACTAAGTGAAGGAAGACAAAGACAAATATTATATGATATCACTTATATGTAGAATCTAAAAAAATGATATAAATGAACTTATTTGCAAAACAGAAACAGACTCACAGACATAGAATACAAACTTATGGTTACCAAAGAGGAGGGAGGCAGGGATAAATTAGGAGTTTGGGATTAAAATATACACACTACTATATAGAAAATGAACAATGACCTACTGTATTGCACAGGGAACTATACTCAATATCTTGTAATAACCTACAATGGAAGAGAATATAAAAAAAGAATATATATATGTATGTATCACTGAATCACTCTGCACACCTGAAACTAACACAATATTGTAAATGAACTATATTTAAATAAAGTTTTTTTTAATATAAAAGAATAAAATAAAATATACCCAAAAAAAGGAAATAGTAGAACTAAAAAAAAGTTAAATATTTGGGGGAAAAACATAAGATGGGTTTAATAGAAGACTGGAGTTAGAAAAAAAGGGTCAAAAACTTGAGAACTCACCAATAGAAATTAACCAACCTGAAGGACAGAAAAAAAATTGAAAAGAAAACGGGTAAAAAAAAGTCTTAGGGATTTCTGGGAAATATCCAGAGAAAAGTTTAAAGTGCAAGTGTTCATTCACATTCCTAGAAGAAGAAAAGAGAATAAAGCAGAGAAATTATTTGAAAAAATAATATCTGAAATTCCCCAATATTTGGGGAAAGATCTAATTCATAGATCTCAAGAAGTGAACCCCAAGCAAGACAGGTTCAGAGAAAATCACACCTAGGAAGATCATATTCTAAATACCAAAACATAGATAAACAGAAAATTTTGAAAGCAGTCAGAGAAAAATGACACATTACATGTGGATGAACAACATTCTGATGGCTAGCTTCTAATCAGAAACGGAAGTAAGGTGACAAAGACAGTAGAATTACATCTTTAAAAGTAATGTCAACCCAGAATTCTTTATCTAGTGAAAATGTCACTCAAGAATGAAGACACTTTCAGATGAAAGTAACTGAGAATTTATTGCCAGCAGAATTGTTAAATGAAGTTCTTCGGCAAACAGAAAGTCAAATATTCAGGCAGTAATAAAGTACACTAGAAAAATAAAAATATGGGTAAATATAAAAGACCATTTTTCTCTTTAGTTTTCTTTAAAATGCATCAGATTCCTTAAAGCAAAAATTAAAATATTGCATTGTGGGGTTTAAGGAAGAATGTTTAGTGAGCATCTGCTCAATATGATTTTATGTACACACAACCCCACCATTGCTGAAAGCTAAGAGGAGGTATGTTTCTTTTTCTTGGCATTATAACTTTGACTCTTGATTCTAGAAGTAAAACGTAAGCCTCTAGTAAATATAGAGTGGACAATATGGCAAGGATCACTTGAAATAACATACAAGTATGTTATTTCCCAAAGTATTAGAAAAAATTTGGATGAATGTTTTTCATATAATGTCATTTATATACATGTGAAATTGAAATCTAAATGACAAATACAATTTAGTTAATTTTTTAATGACAGAGTTTGATGTTTAGACTTGGGTCAAATATCAGAAACTAGGGGATAGGACTTTGAGGTAATAAGTGTGTACTTTGGGGAATCTGGGTTTCTTCTGAACAGTACCTCAAGGCTAGTGCCAATCTCTGCAATAGTGAGAAAGGCTTTTTAAATTTCAGATGCTTCTAGCTCAAGCCTATACACATTAACACACCATCTCTTCTTTATTAATTTGTGATTCAGTTACCATTCCAAGATACCTCCAGGGCCGACAATATTAACTTAAAATTAATAACAAAAACAAAACATGTACCATAAACAAAACACAAATCATGAGCCAGTTTGTTTTGCCTGGGAGTTTTGCAACACATAATCTCTACCTCCTGTTTTCTAATTCACTCAGCCAACTGCTCTCTATTTTCTGTCCTATCCCAATAAAATAGCTCACCAAGAATTTTTTAATTTTCAAATCTCATGAAAGCTTTTTAGTCTTCCTCTTGAAGACTTCCTCCTGAATTTGGTTTCCTACACTGTACAGTAGTCATATCCAGCTTCTTATGACTTTCTTTCTTTAGTTTCTGTGAAATGATTCATATCTGGCATGTCTTCACCCTCTCCAACTAGCCCTCCTTAGCCCTCTCTGTAGGTTGCTGTTTCTTATCCTGTCCATTAAATTTTATTGTTTTCTCAGCAATCTCTCCTTGACACTCATCCCTCCTCATACTGCATGTTCTCCCTGGGTGATTTCCTATTTAACTGCTGAGCACTTCAGATTGATATCTCCAACTCAGGCATATCTCCTGTGACCAGATTCTATCTCCCCCTGATCATAAGACAAGTATCTCCAATTTAACATATCCAAAACCAAATTCTTCACCTTCTGAGACATTCTCTTTTATATACACTTTTTATCTCAATGAATGTTGTCCATCCGGCAAGTTTCCTGAGTCAAAACCTGGGAATCATGCTAGATTTCTCTTTCTTCTTCCAGCTACATCCAAATAATCCCAAAGACTTGAAGAAAACCCCGAAGATAATTATACGAATTTTCCTAACTTTCAGTTTCAATAAGAATATGGTGGCTGCTTAGTTCTAAATCTTCCCTTCTCCTGAAAATCAGTAAATTACAAATGGGAAACAACAAAAACAAACAAACACACTTTCAGTGACCTAAAAGACATATAAGTCTAACAAATTATGAATATTTACTCTCAGAAAGAGACAGCCCCACTAGAAGAGGGATGGCTTTGAGAAGGTTAAACTCCAGGTGAGGCAGAGAGGGAAATTTCAGAAATAGGGGGAACCCATATGTAACAACTCAGAAAGCCAATGCGGTGGACACAGTGATGCTGTGATCCTCCTACGGGAATAAAGGATTTACAATCCAGCTGCTGGAAGTACTGCTGGGACATAAATCTTACCTGTCAGTCTTCTTCAGGGATTACCTCAGCTGAATAAAGCCACCTCACTCAAGGTATACCCGGCCACAACGGGTACTTTCAAAACAACAGAAAATAACAAGTGTGGGTGAGGATGTGGAGATGTTGAAACAATTGTGCGTTGATAGTGGAAGCATAAAATGATGTGGTCACAGTGGAAAACAGTATGATGGTTCCTCAAAAAATTAAACATAGAATTACAATATGATCTAGCAGTTCCACTTATATACCCAAAAGAATTGAAAAAAGGGACTCACATATTTATACACCAACATTCATAGCAGCATTATTCACAATAGCCAAAATGTCACATGAACCCAAATGTCCATTGATGGATGAATGGATAAACAAAATTTTGGTATACATACATACAGTGGAATATTATTCAGTCTTAAAAAGGAAGAAAATTCTGACACATGGCTACAGTATAAATGAATCTTGAAGGTAAAACAAGCTGGGCACAAAAGGACACATATTGTGTGTTTCCACTTATATAAAGAGTAGTTAAATTCATAGAAACAAAAAACAGAAAGATGGTTACCAGAGATTGGGGCAGTGGGAAATGGGGACTTATTGTTTAACGGGCTTTGAGTTTCAATTAGGAAAAACTTCTGGAAATGGATAATTGTGATGGTAGCATAACAATATGAATGTACTTAAAACCACTGTATAATTCAGCATATATTCACCTAAAAATGGTTAAAGTGACAATTTTATGTTTTGTCTATTTGCCACAATAAAAAAAAAAAGCCAGAACGTTCTATAAAGTTTTGTTTGTATAATTTCAAAAATTAAATAAAATTAATGTGGAATTCATTTGTTTTAACTCTAGCAACATTAATATGCCAGAACTGGGATTTTTTCTTTTACTTTGTTATATTTTTTAGACTTTATCATATAGTTTAATTTAAATCTTAAATGTTTCTGATTTTTCTGATATATAAAATGCAAAAAAGTATATATACATATATAAAGAATTTATTTGGATTGAAAATATCCACTATAATAGAGAAAGATATAATATACTAAATATCAATAAAAATCCAGGTTGTCTTTTTAAAAAAATTGCCAGGAACAATGTAATACCCAGGATAGAGCAACTAGCTTTTAAAGAAGAGATAATTTCTGTCCTAATTAAACTACTATAGGAAAAAAGGAAAACTTTTTAATTCTTTTTATGAAACACGTACAACATTGATATAATACCTGACCAAAAACACCCCACAAAAAAAGTTTGATTTTATTTACTGTTAATTAACAATACATCATGACCAACTGAGTTTTAGTCTACAAATGTAAAGATGATTCAATACTAGAAAAATAATTCATCATATTAATAGATCTACAGAGAAAACCATATAATTTTTTCTAGCAATGCTGAAAAAACACTTAAAAAATCCAAAACCTTCCTGGTTTAAAAGAAAAATACATAAAATATAAATCAAGGATATATAGCAGGCCAAACACCAACATTCTTCCTAAAGTCCAAAACAGGAAACAAGAAAAATTACACTGATTATACTCATTACGATAACTATTATATTGCATATTGCATATATAACTAATATATATAGCATGTAACATATATAACTAATACATAGTAAAACTCATAGAGGGTATTAGCCATTGCAATTACATGATTATTATAATTAAAGGAGTGAGGTATTCTGATTGGCCAGGTCTCAGAAATGTGAAAACTTCTGTGACTGAGAGAGGAGGGAGGCTAACAGCCCCACACATATTGAATGGAATAATTTTACTCTAAACAGAGAGGGTATCAGAAAGCAGATAAAATAATAAGAGTTTAGGCAGATAAAACTGAAGTGTCCTCATGTTGCTTCTATTACTCTATTTATTGGCTCCCCATCATACCTACAAAATGATTCAAAATACTTTTGTACTGCTTCATTTTCACCTTGATTATCCATCAATCTCCTCTACTTCGATCCATTGCAATTCAGTAGCTCAGGAATATCTGGCCTGTGACTTGCCCTTTAGAGAACATACCTCCAATTTGACCTTGGACAAAGTGATTGGCATTGCTCCATACCCATGGTCATCAGACTATGCCCTGCAAACCAAATCCAGCCTACAACCCTTTTTTCTGCTGCCCAGAACTAAGAATGATTTTTGTTTTTTTGTTTTGCGGTACGCGGTCCTCTCACTGTTGTGGCCTCTCCCGTTGCAGAGCACAGGCTCCGGACGCGCAGGCTCAGCGGCCATGGCTCACGGGCCCAGCCGCTCCGCGGCATGTGGGATCTTCCCGGACCGGGTCACGAACCCCTGTCCCCTGCAACGGCAGGCGGACTCTCAACCACTGCGCCACCAGGGAAGCCCCTAAGAATGGTTTTTACATTTGTAAACACTTAGAAAAAAATAGAAAATTATTTATGAACATTGGTGTTCATAAATAAAATTTAACTGGAACACAGACACCGTCACTCATTACATCCTATCTAAGGAATTCAGCTAATTGTAGTGAGGTAGATGGACCTAGAGTCTGTCATACAGAGTGAAATAAGTCAGAAAGAGAAAAACAAATACTGTATGCTAACACATATATATGGAATCTGGGGTGGACAGAAATAAAAACGCAGACATAGAGAATGGACTTGAGGATATGGGGAGGGGGAAGGGTAAGCTGGGACGAAGTGAGAGAGTGGCATGGACATACATACACTACCAAATGTAAAATAGATAGCTAGTGGGAAGCAGCTGCTTCACATGGGGAGACCAGCTCCATGCTTTGTGACCACCTAGAGGGGTGGGATAGGGAGGGTGGGAGGGAGACGCAAGAGGGAGGAGATATATGTATATGTATATGTATAGCTGATTCACTGTTATACAGCAGAAACTCACCATTGTAAAGCAATTATACTCCAATAAAGATGATAAAAAAAAAGTGAATATACGCACACACACAAAAAGAGTAGAAAACCATAAAAAAAATAAAAAAGAATCCACCTGCCAACGCAGGGGACACATGTTCAAGCACTAATCCTGGAAGATCCCACATGCTGCAGAGCAACCAAGCCTGTGTGCCAGACTACTGAGCCTGTGCTATAGAGGTTGCGAGCCACAACTACTGAAGCCCACGTGCTTAGAGTCTGTGCCTGGCAGTGACAGAAGCCACCACAATGAGAGGCCAGCGCACCACCAAAAAGAGTAGCCTCTGCTCGCCACAACTACAGAAAACCCGTGCACAGCAACGAAGACCCAATGCAGCCAAAAATAAATAAAATAAAATAAATAAATTTAAAAATAAAGAAGAAATCACTCATCAGCACCTGATTCTATTCATGATTGTTTTACAAGCCAGGGGATTCTATGGTTCAATTTTGGTAATTTTTTTCCCTAAGAATTGCTGTAAATGTAAACTGAAATATTTTAGAACAGGCAGAGCTCTAAGTTTATATTTCTAAAAACATAAACGCCTCAGTTTATGATATTAGATTAAGAGGAAGCCATTTTTCCCTTTCCAAAGTCAAAGCATACCATTCGCAGTCCTCCTGCCTTCTCTTGCCATAACTTCCTTCTTACAAGAAGAGGTCAAAAGCATTGTTCCATGAAAATCAAGTGGAGGCTGGTAAAGCATCCTATTGCTTCTGTATTTCCAGAAATATTTGCTCTTCTCAGAGACAACTGGTCACAACTGGAATAAGGTGTTTCCCGAGAAACTTCTGGATCTCCTTCCAAGAACGTTCTTGTGCAGCTACGTGTGGGATCACCTCTCCTCCCCAGTGTATGAAGAGGTGGAGATCGGAGATCCTCCAGGCACAGCACAGTGGGGAGTAGGGGGGCTCTATCAGGTGGCCTATCCCTGGGTAAGACAGCAGGGTCCAGTCGTTCTTCCCATGTCTCCTCAGCTGTTCTATGGCTTGCTCTGCATATACTTTGCTGTTGACATTCATATCTTCTTCTCCCACAATGAAGAGGAAATGTCCCTGGGCCTTTTCAATGGGGAGAAAAAATGTCTCACTGGCTTCAGCTCTAGTATCCTAAAAAATGTGCTGTAACTCTACTAATCCTAAGGTACTGATGGATAGTGAATGAGGAGAGAATGGCCAGAGCTGATTTATGTGACCATGATATACCTGTGGAATGTCAAGAATAAAGTTGGGCCCGTTAATAAGCGCGGCAGCTGTGACTTGCTTTAGTGAATAGCCATGGAGAGTCCAGTCTCTGCTGTTTTGGACATGGAGACTACCCCAATACCCAGGCTAAGGACCTGTAAAAACAAAAACCCCAATTAAATACAATCCGGAGACCAGAAGGGGGAGCTCTCACACCCTGAAACAACAGCAGAGCCCAAAAGGTAAAAAGACTGCTCTTCTTTCCAGGCAAGAACTCAGCCAGTGAAAAGCCTTGGGCTTTTTGTTTACCGTAAGCCCTCCCATCTTCCTTTTCCCCTCCAGAAAATCCTTCTCCTTCCCTTGCTGTGCAGGGACTTGCACATGCTTCACCATGGTTTCAGACCCCAAATTGCAATCTCAGCTGATCCTGAATAACTCCATCTTTGCTGGAGAAATATCTGGCATTCTATTTGTTTTAGGGCAACATTTGGTGGCTCATACAAGGACCAGAGGAGACCCCCAAAGGTTCTAGGGCTGGCGAGCAAAGAGTTGCAGTATCCATGGTTGAGCCCTTTATTGCTCACTGCTTCTCTTGCTGACTCTGGAGTTTGAGGGTACATCTTCCTCCTGGATTCGAGTCCTTGTGGTCTGTAGAATAAGAATGCGGTCTGCCATATCAGTAAACAAAAGATGTTGTGGCCATCAAGCCACCAGTCATTTACAGCCGCACCTGCCCACCCCCAACCACCCATGGAGAGCCCTGAGGAAACTTGGGATGGAAACAAAGAGGATGCTCGCTTTAGATAGCTGAGGTGCATATCAAAGGAATGATTTCAGTGAGCCCAGACTCTTGCATCTTCCTGTACATAGAAAAGCACTAAATTCATTAACTTGAGATGTCTGGTTTTATTTAATTAATAGTAATCTTTTGATGTACCAGGTTTTTGTTGCAAAACTACTACATATCCTGGCTTCTCCCTTACCTCTTCAGAGCAGTCCCTCAGAGCTATCTGAGAGACTGCTCCTGGGCTTAAGCCCTCAGTTTGTCTGTCACAAAAACATAACTCTCAAATTTGAGGTTGTGTTTTTTTCTTATTTTCATTTTTTTTTTTTTTCAGTTGACACCTCTTTGCATTTGAAGCTCTTCAGGCTGTGTGTGGGATCTATTTTAAAGTTTCATTGTTTCTGGTTAAAGCCTTGCTCTGTATGCAAGTACTCTTTTGACACTTCAATCTGACTCTGAGATCAGAGAGTTTCAACTGAAACTGGCTGAGAAGCTGTCAGCTGAGTTCCTTCAGGTACAGGGGCTGTTTCACTGAAATGCAGTCAGTTCAGCCATCAGCCCTTCCTTTGGAATAGGAGCTGTTCCATGGGAACTAGCTGAGAAGCCTTTGGCCTGGCTCCTCCAGGACCAAGCTGTTCCCTTAGAACTGGCTGGTATTAGGCCTGCAGACATTGTGAATGCAAGCTGTTTGAATTGAGCTGTAAATTGTTTAAGCTGTTGGAAAATTATTCTTTTACTCTAGAGAAAAATCTCTGAGAAAAGGGATCCCAGTTATATAAATATTTTGAGAGCACACCCCCTCCCCCTCACTGAGACTCTAGCCAATTTTATATTTAAAAACCTTGGTTCTTCCTCATGCACATTTCTAATTAAATGGACTGACCTGACCACAGGCAATTTAGAATATCAATGGCCATTATGGGTAATTTTGAAATCCCTGAACTTAATTTTCTTAAAACCAAATTGGATTACAAGAGCTCAAAAATCTTCAGAACTGAATGGGATACCTTTTCTGACTGGTATTTTGAGGTGATGGAATAAAATTTACGTTTTGAGTCCAGACAAGAAAATTTAAGCATAACATAGTCCCTGTCTGTATTGGGCCCTCCCTATGTGCAATGTACACCTGATTATACATTAACCAAATTGCCTCAAAGCAGGAATGCCTGCTTGACCATAAAGATCAACATTTTCCCTTCTTCATACACCAGCAATGTAACTCCTTGAAAGACAACATTCTTTTTTTTTTTTTTTTAATTTTTAAACATCTTTATTGGAGTATAGTTGCTTTACAATGGTTAGTTTCTGCTTTATAACAAAGTGAATCAGCTATACATATACATATGTCCCCATATCTCCTCCCTCTTGCGTCTCCCTCCCACCCTCCCTATCCCACCCCTCTAGGTGGTCACAAAGCACAGAGCTGGTCTTCCCATGTGATGCAGCTGCTTCCCACTAGCTACCTATTTTACATTTGGTAGTATATGTAAGTCCATGCCACTCTCTCACTTCGTCCCAGCTTACCTTCCCCCTCCCCATATCCTCAAGTCCATTCTCTATGTCTGAGTCTTTATTTCTGTCTACCCCTAGGTTCTTCAAAACCACTTTTTTTTTTTTTTTTTAGATTCCATATATATATGTGTTAGCATACAGTATTTGTTTTTCTCTTTATGACTTGCTTCACTCTGCATGACAGACCCTAGGTCCATCCACCTCATTACATATAGCTGAATTTTGTTTCTTTTTATGGCTGAGTAATATTCCATTGTATATATGTGACACATCTTCTTTATCCATTCATCTCTTGATGGACACTTAGGTTGCTTCCATGTCCTGGTTATTGTAAATAGCACTGCAATGAACACTGTGGTACATAACTCTTTGAATTACAGTTTTCTCAGGGTATATGCCCATAGTGGGATTGCTGTGTCATATGGTAGCTCTATTTTTAGTTTTTTAAGGAACCTCCATACTGTTCTCCATAGTGGCTGTATCAATTTACATTCCCACCAACAGTGCAAGGGTTCCCTTTTCTCCACACCCTCTCCAGCATTTATTGTTTCTAGATTTTTTGATGATGGACATTCTACTGGTGTGAGGTGATACCCCATTGTAGTTTTGATTTGCATTTCTCTAATGATTAGTGATGTTGAGCATCCTTTCATGTGTTTGTTGGCAATCAGTATATCTTCTCTGGAGAAATGTCTATTTAGGTCTTCTACCCATTTTTGGATTGGGTTGTTTGGTTTCTTGATATTGAGCTTCATGAGCTGCTTGTAAATTTTGGAGATTAATCCTTTGTCAGTTGCTTCATTTGCAAATATTTCCTCCCATTCTGAGGGTCCTTTTCATCTTCTTTATGGTTTCCTTTGCTGTGCAAAAGCTTTTAAGATTCATTAGGTCCCATTTATTTTTGTTTCTATTTCCATTTCTCTAAGAGGTGGGTCAAAAAGGATCTTGCTGTGATTTATGTCATAGAGTGTTCTACCTATGTTTTCCTCTAAGAGTTTTATAGTGTATGGCCTTACATTTAGGTCTTTAATCCATTTTGAGTTTATTTTTGTGTATGGTGTTAGGGAGTGTTCTAATTTCATAGTTTTACATGTACCTGTACAGTTTTCCCAGCACCACTTATTGAAGAGGCTGTCTTTTCTCCACTACATATTCTTGCCTCCTTTATCAAAGATAAGGTGACCATATGTGTGTGGGTTTATCTCTGGGCTTTCTATCCTGTTCCATTGATCTATATTTCTGCTTTTGTGCCAGTACCATACTGTCTTGATTACTGTAGCTTTGCAGTATAGTCTGAAGTCAGGGAGCCTGATTCCTCCAGCTCCACTTTTCTTTCTCAAGATTGCTTTGGCTATTCGGGGTCTTTTGTGTTTCCATACAAATTGTGAAATTTTTTGTTGTAGTTCTGTGAAAAATGCCATTGGTAGTTTGATAGGGATTGCATTGAATCTGTAGATTGCTTTGGGTAGTACAGTCATTTTCACAATGTTGATTCTTCCAATTCAAGAACATGGTATATCTCTCCATCTGTTGGTATCATCTTTAATTTCTTTCATCAGTGTCTTATAGTTTTCTGCATACAGGTCTTTTGTCTCCTTGGGCAGGTTTATTCCTAGGTATTTTATTGTTTTTGTTGCAGTGGTAAATGGGAGTGTTTCCTTAATTTCTCTTTCAGATTTTTCATCATTAGTGTATAAGAATGCAAAAGATTTCTGTGCATTAATTTTGTATCCTGCAACTTTACCAAATTCATTGATTAGCTCTAGTAGTTTTCTGGTAGCATCTTTAGGATTCTCTATGAATAGTGTCACGTCATCTGCAAACAGTGACAGCTTTACTTCTTTTTTTCCGATTTGGATTCCCTTATTTCTTTTTCTTCTCTGATTGCTGTGGCTAAAACTTCCAAAACTATGTTGAATAATAGTGGTGAGAGTGGGCAACCTTGTCTTGTTTCTGATCTTAGTGGAAATGGTGTCAGTTTTTGGACTATGTATCTTTGGCGAACTTTACATAAAACATCAGTGTGCCATTTTGATGTATGATCCTTTGTCTTGAGAATGTATATAACTGTGCCTTTGACTTCTAAACAAGTGGAACAGTCCTCAAAAGGAACAGTCCTTTTCCTTTCTGAAAGACTGTCCCCTGGGTTAAAATCCTCAGGTTGGCTTGAATAAAATTCTCTATTTCTCCTTAAGATCAACTGTTGATTAATTTTTCATCCATAGTGACTTCCTAACATTATCAGGAGTCTACAATTGCCTCTCTGCAAAATAAGGTTTTAAGATTAACTGAGGCAAATGAATGATTTAAAAAGATAAAATGGCTCCTGAAGCCTCAAACTCTTCTTTGGCTTCTTAATCTCAGCCTTTGCCTCTGATGCCGTCTTGTCTCCCTCCCTCACTCATGCCCAGACTCTGCCCCGGGCACCATCTTCCTCCTTCCCTTCAAAGCCACCTACACCTCTTCTACACCCTCAATTTATTCATATGAATTCTCTTACCAAATACCCTTTTTCTCTGAAACTCTCCACATACCCTTTTTCTCTGAACTTATCAGAGCCAGTCCCTTTAAAACTAAGCCTTCTGAGGATGCAAAGCCTTTATTTTTTATATTTCCTGAACTAAAGCTGAACTGTGAGCCATAGTCAAAGATTTTCCCAAAGTAACCGAAGATCCTCACAGGTTTGGTAAGTAATTTAATATAGTCATTCAAACTTATAAACCTGGTTTTTCTAACGTATATCTACTAGTTCATATGCTTGTCGGTGAATGCCAAGCCCAGCATTAGATGAAAACTCCTAATTGGGAAAATCCTGAAAGTTCCCCCTGATGGAGAAAATTTTCACACATTGAGGTATGGAGAAGTCATCTCGGCTTATACATTGTTCAGCTTGAACTTTGTGTGAACTAAACAGCCTGTCAAACACACACAACACATCTGCTTTTTTTTTTTTTTTTCAATTTAAGAAAATGTAATGGGATGTGGAGAATATAGTAGTAGTTGGAGGGGGGAGGGCTGCTAGCTTGCCCTTTTTACAATGTGTACAACTGCATTAAGATTTTATAACAAGAGTGGCATTTATGCTTCTTAAAACTACCTTCTATAGTGGAGTATAATACAGAAAAAAGACACTTCAACAAGAGAAATATGGAATAAATCATAAATCCACTTGATGACAAAGGAAATCAAAATGCTTAAGGAAAACACAACTACATCAAATACTACCATGCACTAAAATTAATCTGACAAACTATGTACACGTCTAGTAATTTTTTTCAAACAATGGTAAAAGATGTGAAACTCTAATTCAGTAGGAACAGATCAATCTCTATTTTGCCTGAGTTTCAAACTTTCTGACAGCATCAACTATTCCACTATATTAGAAACAGCAAGCAGTCTTACGTACTGCATCCATACATCATGGACTTTCTTGCAATAAAATGTTTTTGTGTTTTTAACTTATCGTAAACAAACTCACAATCAGGAGGGGAAAAAAAAAACAACACTTTTTCCAACTCCCATGTTCTGAATGGGGTTTTAGATAAAGAATCAATGTTTGCCAAAGAGAACAAGAATCTCTGTAAGCATTAAAGCTTCGATGATATAGAAGCCCTTTGTATACATCCCAGTTTTTATCACCAGGTTATTTTATTTTAGATGACCTACACTATGGCTCAGAAATATGTTAACTTTTAACAGGACTCATGACCTAACTCACTAATTACTTCTATCTGTTTAGTCACTTGAACAATCCATGTTTTCATCTTGGCTTCAACCAAGTCTTATAATTTTGTCGTTTTATTTTTACAGCAGTATTGAATGTCCTATAAGTACCTCTCCCAGTTCTATCTGGAAGCCAGTATTAGAGAACAAGCAACAACAAACTTACTGACTACATACCCCAGGCTTCTCCAATAATACTTAAACCCCTCAGCCAAGAATGTCTTTTTATGGCAGGTCTGGCCTGGGGAGATGGTGATGGACCTGTTCTCTAACAGTCCTATCAAAGCAAGGCCCTAAGGGACAACAGACATAAGGAAAGTCAAGTTAATTATTCTTACATCTGTCCACTCCCTCTTGGGTCATCGACGCTCAGGTTCTACAGGCACATTCAATAACCTAAGGTGTCAAAGGGAGTTCCCATGAGAACTAGCCCAACAGTTATCTGCCTTACTTGCCCGTAACTGACTAGGCTCTCCAGGTAATTATAAATGCAACAGTATTCTTAAGACACAAGAACTTCCTCTTTGACTCAGAAGAGTAAGGAAACATGTACAATGTAAGTGTGTAAAGCAATAAATTCTAATAAATGTTGCAAAAAATGCTGTTATTGTAACACCAATCAGCTCAAACCAACTTTCTAAAAACATTTTTTTTTAGGATAGGCTGGCTAACATTCAAAAATTGCCCATATAAGTTCTTAGCTTACATTCTATTTAAACATTTCTAGAGCAAGTAGTAACTAGAATAGACAAAAAAACAGACAGTATATCTGGACCTAAACCTAAATGTGAAATTGGGTCCACAGGCACACTCTTAACCATTTTTCCAAAGAAATATGTTTAAACGTCTTTACCATGCAGAGCTATGGCTTCCCGGAAGGGTTGCAAATCAGTCTCTACAGATGAGCTAGTTTCCGTTGAAGTAGCTCGGTTAGGGGACACTACAGTCAGTCTTGGGGGAGCTCTAGAGTTTCGCGGTGGAGGAACTTTTCCACACAAGAAGCTGATCAAATCTTCTCTACGAATAGTTCTTCTGCGCTTTTTAACCCAAGCCAACACATCTTTATTGCGTCGCTGATAGCCAACCTGAATTCCAATATCAAAACTTCGCTGATGGGTATCCACGCTTTCTTTGTAAAGGTTGGTGACGGCAGTGGCTGCATTTTGGAAGGGAACCCAAAGAGAAAGTCCTGGCTGCTGACACACTCGGTCTTTGTAGAGCTGGGCCACGGCGGTGGCCGAGTTCTGGAAGAGGTGCCACAGCTTCTGCTGCTTGTGCTCGGGCTGTGCGGCCGCCGCCGCCTCCTCCTGCAGCTCAGGGGTCAACTGCTCGTCCTGCTCGACCTCGGCCAGGCACTGCCGCTCCCACTTGGAGAACCAGTGCTCGGGCCCGTGCTCCTGGATCTCGGCCTCGCCCTCCTCCTTCCGCTCCTCCATCCTCCGCGGCCTCCCGCGGCCTCGCAGCCACCGCAGCCGCGTCCTGCTCAGGCGGGGCCCCCGCGGGAGCGTCGTCGTCGAGCGGCCCGGCGGCGGGGCCCAGCGGCCGGCGGCGGGGCCCAGCGGCCTGCGGCGGCTCCTCGCGGCGGCCCAGGCCTCCTGCACCCCGACGGCCTGCGAGCCCCGCCCCGCGGCCCCGCGCTGCCCGGGACGACCCCCGACCCGGTCCTCCCCACCCCCGGCCCCTGCCGAAGTGCGCTGCGGAGCGGACGAACACCGCCGCCTCTCGCCTCGCTGGCCCGAGCACGTCTACCGCCCCACCATGGCGCCGCTGCCTCCCTAGGGCCACCGCCTACAGCTCCGCGTAGCCCTGCCGGCGCCACCAAGCCTACCCCGAAGACTGAGGAACGTAGTCGTCGCTGACACCGTCGTCGACGCCTCTGCGGTTGCTGGTCCCCGCCCACATGCTGATGAGAAAGCACCGCCCACCCGGCTCCCCTGCCCGGTTGGGGCGCGCCGGATCCGAGGGCTTCTATTGGTCCAATCCGACCAGTTCCGCTTGCCGGCCTCTAAACGCAGCGCCGTGATTGGCTCATCGGCGTGTCCGTCTGACGTAACCAAAGAGCGAGGGGAAGGGAGTGAAAGGAAGGGTGAAGACGGGGAAAGAGGGGGAGGAGCTGACAGTGGTTGCATCCGAGCCAACCTAAGGCGGGGGTGGGGGGGGTGGGGGGGGTGGGGGGGGTGGAGCACAACACATCTGCTTCAACCATTAAAGTAAAGAATGTCTGTTTTGAAGATGAGGATAAATAAACTCCCTTCTTAACCACATCCATATTAACACTCCCTGAAAGAAAAGGTTCACTTCCCAGACACCAGGGTCCTGTTGTCTCACTCTCTATATACTAAATCTGTCTCTTTTGGACACTTGAAGAATATACCCCTGTCGTGTTTGATGTATGTTCTTTGCTCTGATAAGGTATATGACTATGCTAAAAACCGTGCTTCAACTGAGCAGTTTCTTAGAGTTATCTGAGAGGCTGTCTCCTGGGCTACAGTCCTCAGTTTGGCAAATAAAATTCTTTTCTATTCCTATTACAGGTTGTTATTGATTATTTCCATCAACACCTAAGAGTAAAACACAGAGACCAACCTGCTAACTTACATATGATCAAGCTTGGGCAATTGCTAGGTGACTTTTTCAAAACCTGTTGATTGGAACAAAATTCAGGCTTTTACATGAAAACCTGATGAATCTGCTCATGACTATTACAATCGACTTCAGATTATTTTTAAAGAAAATTCTGATCTTCTTTTAGAGGTTGATTCCACTCAGATAGCTTTAAACTTTATATTTATTAATGGGCTGAACCAGGACCATTCCCTTCTAGTAAAAAGAACCAGGATGGGATGGGAAACTAGAGTTTTCCACTCCAGAGTCTAGTGAATCTGGCAAACCGGCTGTCTCTCACTCTAAATGAGTCACCTCAATGAAAAACCACTGAAATTCTTAATCTTCAACTCCAGCAAATGAAGGTCCCTAAATGAAACCAACCCCCCCCCCCCAGTTTGCCACAAAGAGCTATTGTCACAAAGAGCCAGGATGTCAGAAAAAAGATTGTTACAAATTTAAGCATTTTAGGCACCTTCTGCCCTCTAAGCAGTCTTTCCAATGTCCTCTGAATTCTCAACAATGGGGTTCGGGTGGACTACAGGGGCTCTTCCTAATCTTCCCACTTAATAGAATTGGAGAAACATTTCTCCAGATTGGGGATGAATCTCTTCCAGTCCTAACTGACAATGGAACCACAATCTTGGTACTCAGTGCCACTACTACAAAGCAGTCCCTGCCTTGGAGTACTAAAACAGTTCAAACAGTGGGATCTCTAATGAACCCCAAGAGCTTCCTATCTCTGAACCTATTCCCTTTTGTTTAGGCCCTTTGAGAGATACACACCCTTTTCTCCTTAGTTCCTCTGCCCTTATCCATTTATTAGGTCAAGACTTCTTAAAGAAGTATGCATGGCAGAGTTTCTTTATCCCAAAGGGGGGAAATAATTCTAGATTTGACAATAGTCATCAAAGTAACCAATCATGTAAATTAAATCACCCTTTGACATCTTTAATTGCTTCAGCTCTGACAGTCCTAGAGCTGATTCTGAAAACTCTGATTATTTGTCCCTATTGAATCAGCTACCACCCTCCTACGGACCAAATCTCCACCTGATATTGGCAAAATTTACAGCATGCCTCCCATCACGATTCAGATAAGTCCCTCAAAACCTCTTCCCAGAATTAATCAATACCCTATAAGTAAAGAAGCCCTTCAAGGCATGAAGCCCATAATAGAAGATTACAGGTCTCAAGACACCATTATCCCTGTACTAATCTTTCTAATACTTCTATTTAACCTGTGAGAAAACCTAAGGACCCAGGATGGAGGTTCATCTAGTACCTCCAAGTAATAAACAACACTGTTATCCCTCGACCCCCTGTTGTTCCTAACCCTCATATGTTACTAACATCCATTCTCACTGGAAGTGAATTCTTTACTGTAATTGATTTATGCAGTGCATTTGCTAGTATTCCAGTTGACCAAGCCAGCCAATAACTTTTGCCTTCACTTGGGAAGAAAAACAATTCACTTGGACACTAATGCCTCAGGTTTAACTGATTCCTTATTTCTCAAATCCTGAAGGCTGATCTGGATGATATGAATTACCCTAGAGGTTCTATTTTGTTGCAATATGTGGATGATTTGGTTCTTTGTTCTACTTCTCAAGCCTCCTCATAGGAAGACAGCATCCACTTGCTAAAGCTTTTAGCCTCAAAGGGACATAAAATTACCAAAGAAAAACTGCAGTTTGTCCAAACCCAGGTTTAGGGCATCTGATATCAGAACAAGAACTACACTTATATCCAGATAAACTTTATAGTGTCCTAAGTTTCCCAAAACCCCAAACTAAACACTATCTGTGACTATTTCTTGGGTTAGTTGGTTATGCTGAAATGAGATCCCAAATTTCTCTCTTATGGCCAAACCTCTGTATGTTTTATTCAAGAAAAACAACCCCAGTGAAATTTAATGGGAAAAATCAGATGACGTAGATTTCAAGGCCTTAAAGGAGAGTTGGAAGAACCCACCTGCCCTGGGGCATCCCAATTATCAGATTTCCTTTTTCCTTTTTGTATATGAAAAAGGAAATACCCTTGGGGTACTCATCCCATAACACAGGGACCACCATTGACCCATAGGGTATTATAGCCAGCAACTGGACCCTGTAATATGGGAATACCTGCCTTGCCTTAGAGTCATTAGGCCCCACCTCTTTCAGTTAAAACCACTGAGAGAGACAGGAGAAGATGGCAGAAGAGTAGGACACGGAGATCACCTTCCTCCCCACAGATACATCAGAAATACATCTACACGTGGAACAGCTCCTACAGAACACCTAATGAACACTGGCAGAAGACCTCAGACCTCCCAAAAGGCAAGAAACTCCCCACGTACCTGGGTAGGGCAAAAGAAAAGACAGAAAAAAGAATAGGGACTGGACCTGCACCAGTGGGAGGGAGCTGTGAAGGAGGAAAGGTTTCCACACACTAGAAGCCCCTTCGTGGGTGGAGACTGCAGGGGACGGAGGAGGGAAGCTTCAGAGCCACGGAGGAGAGCGCAGCAGGGGTGTGGAGGGCCAGGCGGAGAGATTCCTGCACAGAGGATCGGTGCCACCCAGCACTCACCATCCCGAGAAGCTAGTCTGCTCACCTGCAGGGACGGGCAGCGGCTGGAAGCTGAGGCTCGGGCTTTGGAGCTTGGATCCCAGGGAGAGGACTAAGGTTGGCGGTGTGAACACAGACTGAAGGGGGCTAGTGCGCCACAGCTAGCTGGGAGAGAGTCCGGGAAAAAGTCTGGACCTGCCGAAGAGACAATACACTTTTTCTTGACTCTTTGTTTCCCGATGCGCGAGGAGAGAGGATTAAGAGCGCTGCTTAAAGGAGCTCCAGAGACAGGCGCGAGCCGTGGCTATCAGCATGGACCCCAGAGATGGGCATGAGATGCTAAGGCTGCTGTGGCAGCCACCAAGAAGCCTGTGTGTGAGCACAGGTCACTATCCCCACCTCCCCTCCCGGGAGCCTGCGCAGCCCGCCACTGCCAGGGTCCCAGGATCCAGGGACAACTTCTCCGGGAGAACGCATGGCGCACCGGCTTCTGCCACCGCAGGCTCGCCCCACATCCGTACCCTTCCCTCCCCCTGGCCTGAGTGAGCCAGAGCCACCGAATCAACAGCTCCTTTAACCCTGTCCTGACTGAGCGAAGATCAGACGCCCTCAGGTGACCTACACGCAGAGGCGGGGCCAAATCCAAAGCTGAAGCCCGGCAGGTGTTCGCACAGAGAAGAGAAAGGGAAATTTCTCCCAGCAGCCTCAAAGCAGTGGATTAAAGCTCCACAATCAACTTGATGTACCCTGCATCTGTGGAATACCTGAATAGACAACGAATCATCCCAAATTGAGGACATGGACTTTGGGAGCAAGATATATTATTTTTTCCCCTTTTCCTCTTTTGGTGAGTGTATATGTGCATGGTTCTGTGCGATATTTTGTCTGTATAGCTTTGCTATCACCATTTGTCCCAGGGTATTGTCCGTCCGTTTTTTTTTTCTCTTTATTTTGAAAATTTTTTCCTTAATAATTGTTTTTTATTTTAATAACTTTATTTTATTTTATCTTACTTTATTTTAGTTTATCCTCTTCCTTTCTTCCTTTCTATTTTTTCTCCCTTTTATTCTGAGCCGTGTGGAGGACAGTCTCTTGGTGCTCCAGCCAGGCGTCAGGGCTGTGCCACTGAGGTGGGAGAGCCAACCGCAGGACACTGGTCCAGAAGAGACCTCCCAGCTCCACGTAATATCAAATGGTGAAAATCTCCCAGAGATCTCCATCTCAACACCAACAGCCAGCTTCACTCAACAACCAGCAAGCTCCAGTGCTGGACACCCTATGACAAACAACTAGCAAGACAGGAACACAGCCCCATCCATTAGCAGAGAGGCTGCCTAAAATCATAGTAAGGCTAGACACCCCAAAACACACCACCAGACGTGGACCTACCCACTAGAAAAACAAGATCCAGCCTCATCCACCAGAACACAGGCATTAGTCCCATCCACCAGGAAACCTACACAACTCACTGAACCAACCTTAGCCACTGAGGACAGACACCAAAAACAATGGGAACTACGAACGTGCAGCCTGTGAAAAGCAGACCCCAAACACAGTAAGATAAGCAAAATGAAAAGACAGAAAAACACACAGCAGATGAAGGAGCAAGGCAAAAACCCACCACACCTAAAAAATGAAGAGGAAGCAGGCAGTCTACCTGAAAAAGAATTCAGAATAATGATAGTAAAGATGATCCAAAATCTTGGAAATAGAATAGACAAAATGCAAGAAATGTTTAACAAGGACCTAGAAGAACTAAAGAGGAAACAAGCAATGATGAACAACACAATAAATGAAATTAAAAATACTCTAGAAGGGATCAATAGCAGAATAACTGAGGCAGAAGAATGGAGAAGTGACCTGGAAGATAAAATAGTGGAAATAACTACTGTAGAGCAGAATAAAGAAAAAAGAATGAAAAGAATTGAGGAGAGTCTCAGAGACCTCTGGACTACATTAAATGCACCAACATTCGAATTATAGGGGTCCCATAAGAAGAAGAGAAAAAGAAAGGGACTGAGAAAATATTTGAAGAGATTATAGTTGAAAACTTCCCTAATATGGGAAAGAAAATAGTTAATCAAGTCCAGGAAGCACAGAGAGTCCCATACAGGATAAATCCAAGGAGAAACAAACCAAGGCACATATTAATCAAACTATCAAAAATTAAATACAAAGAAAACATATTAAAAGCAGCAAGGGAAAAACAACAAATAACACACAAGGGAATCCCCATAAGGTTAAAAGCTGATCTTTCAGCAGAAACTCTGCAAGCCACAAGGGAGTGGCAGGACATATTTAAAGTGATGAAGGGGAAAAACCTACAACCAAGATTACCCTACCCAGCAGGATCTCATTCAGATTTGTTGGAGAAATTAAAACCTTTACAGACAAGCAAACGCTAAGAGAATTCAGCACCACCAAACCAGCTTTACAACAAATGCTAAAGGAACTTCTCTAGGAAGGAAACACAAGAGAAGGAAAAGACCTACAATAACAAACCCAAAACAATTAAGAAAATGGGAATAGGAACATACATATCAATAATTACCTTAAATGTAAATGAATTAAATGGTCCAACGAAAAGACAGACTGGCTGAAAGGATACAAAAACAAGACCCGTATATATGCTGTCTACAAGAGACCAACTTCAGACCTAGGGACACATACAGACTGAAAGTGAGGGGATGGAAAAAGATATTCCATGCAAATGGAAATCTAAAGAAAGCTGGAGTAGCAATTCTCATATCAGACAAAATAGACTTTAAAATAAAGACTATTACAAGAGACAAACAAGGACACTACATAATGATCAAGGGATCAATCCAAGAAGAAGAGATAACAATTGTAAATATTTATGCACCCAACATAGGAGCACCTCAATACATAAGGCAAATACTAACAGCCATAAAAGGGGAAATCGACAGTAACACAATCATAGTAGGGGACTTTAACACCCCACTTTCACCAATGGACAGATCATCCAAAATGAAAATAAATAAGGAAACACAAGTTTTAAATGATACATTAAACAAGATGGACTTAATTTATATTTATAGGACATTCCATCCAAAAACAACAGAATACACATTTTTCTCAAGTGTGCATGGAACATTCTCCAGGATAGATCGTATCTTGGGTCACAAATCAAGCCTTGGCAAATTTAAGAAATCTGAAATCTTATCAAGTATCTTTTTCAACCACAAAGCTATGAGACTAGAAATCAATTACAGGAAAAGACCTGTAAAAAATACAAACACATGGATGCTAAACAATACACTGCTTAATAACGAAGTGATCACTGCAGAAATCAAAGAGGAAATCAAAAAATTCCTAGAAACAAATGACAATGGAGATATGACGACCCAAAACCTATGGGATGCAGCAAAAGCAGTTCTAAGAGGGAAGTTTATAGCAATACAATCCTACCTTAAGAAACAGGAAACATCTCAAATAAACAACCTAACCTTGCACCTAAGCAATTAGAGAAAGAAGAACAAAAAAAACCCAAAGTTAGCAGAAGCAAGGAAATGATAAAGATCAGAAATAAATGAAAAAGAAATGAAGGAAACAATAGCAAAGATCAATAAAACTAAAAGCTGGTTCTTTGAGAAGATAAAGAAAATTGAGAAACCATTAGCCAGACTCATCAAGAAAAAAAGGGAGAAGACTCAAATCAAAAGAAGTAGAAGTGAAAAAGGAGAAGTAACAACTGACACTGCAAAAATACAAAGGATCATGAGAGATTACTACAAGCAACTCTATGCCAATAAAATGGACAACCTGGAAGAAACGGACAAATTCTTAGAAATGCACAACCTGCCGAGACTGAACCAGGAAGAAATAGAAAATATGAACAGACCAATCACAAGCACTCAAATTGAAACTGTGATTAAAAATCTTCCAACAAACAAAAGCCCAGGACCAGATGGCTTCACAGGCGAATTCTATCAAACACTTAGAGAAGAGCCAACACCTATCCTTCTCAAACTCTTCCAAAATATAGCAGAGGGAGGAACACTCACAAACTCATTCTATGAGGCCACCATCACCCTGATACCAAACCAGACAAAGATGTCACAAAGAAAGAAAACTACAGGCCAATATCACTGATGAACATAGATGCAAAAATCCTCAACAAAATACTAGCAAACAGAATCCAACAGCACATTAAAAGGATCATACACCATGATCAAGTGGGGTTTATGCCAGGAATGCAAGGATTCTTCAATATACACAAATCAATCAACGTGATACACCATATTAACAAATTGGAATACAACCCTATGATCATCTCAATAGATGCAGAGAAACCTTTCGACAAAATTCAACACCCATTTATGATTAAAACCCTCCAGAAAGTAGGCATAGAGGAAACTTTCCTCAACATAATAAAGGCCATATATGACAAACCCACAGCCAACATCGTCCTCAATGGTGAAAAACTGAAACCATTTCCACTAAGGTCAGGAGGAACACAAGGTTGCCCACTCTCACCACTATTATTCAACATAGTTTTGGAAGTTTTAGCCACAGCAATCAGAGAAGAAAAAGAAATAAAAGGAATCCAAATCAGAAAAGAAGTAAAGCTGTCACTGTTTGCACATGACATGATACTATACATAGAGAATCTTAAAGATGCTACCAGAAAACTACTAGTGCTAATCAATGAATTTGGTAAAGTAGCAGGATACAAAATTAATGCACAGAACTCTCTGGCATTCCTATACACTAATGATGAAAAATCTGAAAGTGAAATCAAGAAAACACTCCCATTTACCATTGCAACAAAAAGAATAAAATATCTAGGAATAAACCTACCTAAAGAGACAAAAGACCTGTATGCAGAAAATTATAAGACACTGATGAAAGAAATTAAGGATGATACAAATAGATGGAGAGATATACCATGTTCTTGAATTGGAATAATCAACATTGTAAAAATGACTCTACTATCCAAAGCAATCTACAGATTCAATGCAATCCCTATAAAACTACCACTGGCATTTTTCACAGAACTAGAACAAAAAATTTCACCATTTGTACGGAAACACAAAAGGCCCCCAAATAGCCAAAGGAATCTTGAGAAAGAAAAATGGAGCTGGAGGAATCAGGCGCCCTGACTTCAGACTATACTACAAAGCTACAGTAATCAAGACAGTATGGTACTGGCACAAAAACAGAAATATAGATCAATGGAACAGGATAGAAAGCCCAGAGAGAAACCCACGCATATATGGTCCCCTTATCTTCGATAAAGGCGGCAAGAATATACAGTGCAGAAAAGACAGCCTCTTCAATAAGTGGTGCTGCTAAAACAAGACAGGTACATGTAAAAGTATGAAATTAGAACACTCCCTAACACCGTACATAAAAATAAACTCAAAATGGATTAAAGACCTATATGTAAGACCAGACACTATCAAACTCTTAGAGGAAAACATAGGCAGAACACTCTGTGACATAAATCACAGCAAGATCCTTTTTTACCCACCTCCTAGAGAAATGGAAAGAAAAATAAACAAATGGGACCTAATGAAACTTCAAAGCTTTTGCACAGCAAAGGAAACCATAAAGAAGATGAAAAGACAACCCTCAGATTGGGAGAAAATATTTGCAAATGAAGCAACTGACAAAGGATTAATCTCCAAAATTTACAAGCAGCTCATGAAGCTCAATATCAAGAAAACAAAGAACCCAACTCAAAAATGGGCAGAAGACCTAAATAGACATTTCTCCAAAGAAGATATACAGTCTGCCAACAAACACATGAAAGAATGGTCAACATCATTAATCATTAGAGAAATGCAAATCAAAACTACAATGAGATATCATCTCACACCAGTCAGAATAGCCATCATCAAAAAATCTACAAACAATAAATGCTGGAGAGGGTGTGGAGGAAAGGGAACCCTCTTGCCCTGTTAGTGGGAATGTAAATTGATACAGCCACTAAGGAGAACAGTATGGAGGTTCCTTAAAAAACTAAAAATAGAACTGCCATATGACACAGCAATCTCACTACTGGGCATATACTCTGAGAAAACTGTAATTCAAAAAAGTCATGTACCAAAATGTTCACTGCAGCTCTATTTACAATAGCCAGGACATGGAAGCAACCTAAGTGTCCATCAACAGATAAATGGATAAAGATGTGGCACATATATACAATGGAATATTACTCAGCCATAAAAAGAAATGAAATTGAGTTATCTGTAGTGAGATGGATGGACCTAGAGTCTATCATACAGAGTGAAGTAAGTCAGAAAGAGAAAAACAAATACCGTATGCTCACACATATATATGGAATCTAAAAAAAAAAAAAAAAAAAAAAAAAGTCATGAAGAACCTACAGGCAAGACGGGAATAAAAACACAGATCTACTGGAGAATGTACTTGAGGATATGGGGAGTGGAAAGGGTAAGCTGTGACAAAGTGAGAGAGTGTCATGGACATATATACACTACCAAATGTAAAATAGCTAGCTAGTGGGAAGCAGCTGCATAGCACAAGGAGATCAGCTCAGTGCTTTGTGACCACCTAGAGGGGTGGGATAAGGAGGGTGGGAGGAAGGGAGACGGAAGAGGGAAGAGATATGGGAACATACGTATAACTGATTCACTTTGTTATAAAGCAGAAACTAACACACCATTGTAAAGCAATTATACTCCAATAAAGATGTTAAAAAAAAAGTATATGTACAAGGTGGGGTTCACTGGAGTATTGTTTATATGTGCAAAACATAGAACCAATCTGTATGTTCAGGATGAATTAAATAGCGTGTATCTTTCAATGAAGAATCAAGCAGTAATTCAAAATGACTCTGGAGAAATATACTTATTAACAAATACATATTTTAAGAGAGAAGTAATAAACCAATATGTATTGTATCATACAAAACCACTTTTGTAAAAATACATATTTTAGGTGTCAATAATTATCATCACCATGTGAAAGTTTTTTTAAATTTTGGTTATCTGTGTTTTCTAATGTTTCTACAATTAACTTGTACGTTGTATGTGTGTAATTAAAAACAAGTGTAACAAGAAAAAAATTAATTTTTAAAAAAAGACAAAGTGGAATGACTTCTGAGTAGGAAGGCGTTTTATGGCACACACTCAAAAAACTAGAAAAGCCAAATTAAAAAATAACATAAAAGCAAAAAACTGGCAACAATTTAAAATCCAGTAATAGAATATTGGTTGAATAATTATATAACATGCATTTATGGAATAATATGCTATTAATCAAATCTATTATTCTTAAGACTATTTAAAGATGAATAGAAATACTCATGGTGTGAAGGGGTCACAGGACAGGATGTCATAGCAAATTTTAAAATACAGGAAAAAAGGTTTTTTTCACTTGTTAATATACAAGAATGTTAGGTGATTATCTGGTGGATGGAAAAGGTATTTTTTCTCTTTCCCAATTTTCTAAAAAAAAGTGCTACTTTTATAAATGACACGTTAAAATTAAAAAGAAGAGAGGGAGAAGTTTCTTTTATGCTGCTTGAAATATATACTGTTGTTAAAAAGGAGACAAACCCAAACTGAAGTCATTTGTGCTAAGCCACAGGGCAGCAAACCCAGACAATATCTAACCTCATCATAGACTCGACCTTCCCCAGGAGTGTGACCTTTAATCAGCCAATCTGGAATTTCCTGGTCAGCACTAGGAGGTAATCCAGATAGACCCTATCCATTCCCCTTAAAGAGGGTGATCTTGCCTAAAACAATGCATTTTTGCTAGTAATTTCCTTTTTTCTGCTTCCTCTCTGCCTTTAAAAACCTTTCCTTTTCTGAAGCTCAACAGAGCAGCTCTCTATTGCTGGAGGGGATGCTGCCTGATTCATGAATCATTTAATAAAGCCAATTAGAATCTTCTAATTAATCAGTTGAATCTTTGTTATTTAGCACTGTTTGTGTAAGACCATCCATTCTACTAACCTGAATCTCTATTTTATTAGTTTTTATGTAAGCATACACACTGAGTTCAACGGCCCAACAGAGTAAAACTGCTAACACTTTTATATAGTAATCATTTAATTTTTTAAAAAGTAAACCTTTTATATGTTTTTAGTTATCTCAGGAAACAAGTTAGCAAACCTAATTTAATCTTTCCAGGAAAACTATAGGTCATTATTCTGATATATTATATTGGGCTGTAAACCAGTGATGCCCTCTAGAGTTATTGATGAATGTGCAGTTTACCTTCCCTACCAGCTAAACGTTCCAGGACTGCGGTTGCAGGGGGCAGTACTTGTCTCCCACCTCAATACTAGCTTCTAGGGTCATGGTACTCAAAACATCATCAGAATAACCTAGGGGCTTTATAGACAATTTCAGGACCCACTTTTGACCTACAGAATCAGAATCTGCATTTAAAAAAGATCCCAAGTGATTCATAAGCACATTAAATTTTGAGAAACTGCTCCAGGTTATGAAGGAGTAATTTCTTTGGCCCTAACATTTACATGAATGCTGGCTTTGCAGATCTCCACATGAAACCAAGTGCTTTTGCACACTGCCCTCACCATCTCTTACTTCCACCTTGCCCTTTGCACATTTTTCTGTGTCTCCAGATTAGAAGTAAAAGTTGTGTGGGAAACGAGATAATCAAATCCTGTATATAAAATTCAAATGTTTCCACGCTGAACCCATTTCACATAGAAGCAGAAGGGATAAACAGCTCTAATGTTTAAGTTCCAGGGCTCCAAACACTTTGACATTCCAGGTACTTCTGAAGATCTTCAATGTAGAGGTTATTGAAAATCTAATTGTCCACTGATGACATTTATAGGGCATGACCATACTGTAACTTATTTTTCTAATAAACATACCAGAATTTATATATCCAACTAATTTCTTCCCTCTTCAAAGGAGTCACCCTAGAAAAGAAAATAAATACAATTTCCTTTGTTTAAAACCTATCACTTTTCTTTCAGAATTATCTGTAGTCAAGATAAAATATAAGCAATTCCTTCTTCTTGTGTCATTACTCTCTAGCCATATCTAAAGTCTGAAAAAGAATAATTCCTAATTTTATCACTTTCTCATTTTTTATCATTCAGAATCATCTGGTTAGCTCACTATTTGAGTAATTTCCACAAATTAGGTACATGAAAGTCTGCAGACTTATCACCCTAGTGGATACTCATAAGTACTCAAGGCCACTTTTTAAAAGTTACAGAAAAGAAAAAGGGTTTGAAATAAACACCATCTCCTTTGAAGAGAATATTCATTTAGGTATAGAATCTGTTCTACCTTTTACCAAAATAACACATATTCTAACTTTTTCATTTATAATACTTAAATTAAGAAAATGACAAGGCAGAAAAGCAAATTTCACATTAAAAAATTACAAACACACTTTAAGAAATCTACTTTAATTCCAAGAGATTAATCTAGATTGAACAGTATTATTTCCTACTATTTCTACTTATACAGTAAAGCGAATACTGAAACAACTTTCATAATACACGACACAGATGTTTCTTTTATAAATGTTACCTTATTTGTTATGTAATATATATTTTCATAAATTATTAATGACCTGGTTCCATTTAAAAAAGTTTCAGCAAATGTGGAAAGAAAATATTTGTCGATTCATGATGATTAAAAAAAAGGGAGACGATACATCCTTCCACAGAAAAAAGTGGATTTACAGACCAGTTCTGACAGCATTTCACATGGTAAAGTATCAAAATGTCTGATAAGCAGCCCCCTTCTCAGGTGGAAAAAAAATTATTTCAACGCGTTCCTCCTTTAAACTGCTCAGTAACCCCAAGTGATTTTTAAATTGGGAGGCAGATTACTGGCAATAAGTTCGTCAAATTTAGATCTATCCTGAACAGGCACATTATAGAAATCAAGAACATCTCTGACCCTGCACATCTGGTGAAGCCTGGAGTTAGGCACTGCATGGCCCAAGTCATCAGCTAAACGTGCCAAGAAGCTGAACTTCAGATGAACATCTTCCAGGGAGATGTCCTGCCAATTGTTAGGAACAGATGAACCAAAAACTTCTTTGACATGAGATTCCAAACGACTGTGGAGATCTTCGGGTGGTATGTATGTTCGGCTTCGTAAGGGTGGACACACCAGAATAGGTTCTTTCTTCACCTCTTCTACTGTCTCAGCCACCACTGGCTGTTTCTCTTTTCTGGAATGATCAAAAACAAATACGTGAATCTTTAGTTCACTGCATTAAAGAAGCTGACCAACAGAAGACCTAATTTTGCCCATCAATCTAAATCAATATACTGCACACTTACTACTCTTCTGGGCAGTGTTGAGAGAAGAGTCAGATAGGCCCCTGCCCTTGGAAGTTTATAGTTGAACTAAACTGCCACAAAGAGAAAACAAAAACTAATTTCAGATTTTACATGCTATAAGAATTCCCAAGAATGGGTGAAGAAGGTAAATCCTCTGGGATTTCCGGTCCTCCCAGATCCAAACCCAATCTACCTCTCTAACCTCATCTCCCACTAATCTCCTATATACATTCTATGCCTGACCCAAACTAAACTACATTCTGTTTCCCACTTTCCTGATATCACATGTTAGCTCAAGTTATATCCTATCTGAAATAACTATCTTTCATCTCCACTTATAGAAATCTTATTTATCCTTTAAGTCCTGGGACAACACTCTTCTCTCGCAAGCTTTACTCGAGTTCCCCAATCAAGTATAACTGTAAGCTTCTCTGGTCTCTCATAGTACTTTTTTTAAATTGAAGTATGATTGATTTACAACGTCATGTTAGTTTCAAGTGTACAGTACAGTGATTGTTTTATATATATATTCTCTTTCAGATTCTTTTTCTTATAGGTTGTTACAAAATAGAATTCCGTGTGCTATACATTACATCCTTGTTAGTTACTTATTTTATATATAGTAGTGTGTATATGTTAATCCCAACCTCCTAATTTATCCCTCTCCCTCACTTTCCCCTTTGGTAACCATAAGTTTGTTTTCTATGTCTGTAGGTCTATTTCTGCTTTGTAAGTAAGTTCATCTGTATCCTTTTTTTTTTAAGATTCCACATATATCAGAGCACTATATATTGCTCTCAGAGCATACTGCATCATACCTGAGTTTTAATTTTATTTACATTCTACTTCTCTTACTAGATCAGGGTTTCTCAGCCCAAACATTATTGACATTTTGGACAATTCTTTGTTGTGGGAAGCTATCCTGTTCACTGCAGTTGCTCAGCAGCATCCCTGGCCTCTACCCACTAAATGCCAGTAGCATTCCTGTCCTCCAGTCATAATAACCAAAAGACATGGTCAAATGTCCTCTGGTGGGCAAAACTGTCCCCAGTTAAGAACCACTGTGCCAGATTATAAACTCCTGAAAACAGAGATCTGTTTATTGATTTTGGGGTCCTTTAAAACTGCTTGTGTAACTAGTACTGAGTACATGGGCCAATGTGAAGGAATCTGTCTTGACACATTATTTCAGTGCTTATATGTTCATAAACTAACTCCTGTCTTCTATGGAGTTGGCATCTGATTGGGATTGATCATCCCTACAGAAATTGGAGGGTACCAGAAATGAACAATGTCTAGTCAAGAAAATCATTTGTAACACTATTCCTCTGTGCCTACTCAAAGACTCTTCCAGCTATTTATCCCTCTTTCTGCATCAATTCTTTACCAATTTCTCCCTATCTACTAGAGTATCCCCATGACACACAAATATGCTGTAGGATCTCCCATCTTTAAAGGAAATTCTCCCCAGATTGCATGTTCCACTCCAGCTTCCTTTATAACAAAACTTCCCAAAAGAGTTGACTATGCTTATAGTCTCTACTTCCTCACCTCCCATTTTCTCCTCAAACTACTCCAGTCACATCTCATCATAATGAAATGTAATCTATTCCTTTCATCTCAGTAATCTCTTATACCGCATACCTCATCTTATTGCACTTTGCAAATATTGTGTTTTTTTAAAAGCTTAAGGTCTGTGGCAACCCTGCATCAATCAAGTCTACAGGCGCCATTTTTCCAACAGCATTTGCTCACTTCGTGTCTGTCACATTTTGGGAATTCATGCAATACTTCAAACTTTTTTGTTATTATTATATTTGTTATGGTGATGACCAATGATCTTTGACTTACCATTGTAACTGTTTTGGGGTGTCACAAACCATGCTGATACAGACAACAAACTTGATTGATAAATGCTGTGTGTGTCCTGACTGCTCCACCAACTGGTTGTTACCTGGTCTCTCTCCCTCTCCTTGACCTCCCTATTCTGAGTCACAACAATACTGAAATTACGCCAATTAGTAACGCTTCATCAGCCTATAAGTGTCCAAGTGAAAGGAATAGTTGCACATCTTTTACTTTAAATCAAAAGCTAGAATGATTAAGCTGAGTGAGGAAGGCATGTTGAAAGCCAAGATAGGCTGAAAGCTAGGCCTCTTGGCCAAACAGTTAGCCAAATTGTGAATGCAATGAAAAAGTTCTTGAAGGAAATTAAAAGTGTTACTCTAGTGAACACACAAATGTTAAAAAAGCAAAACAGCCTTATTGCTGATGTGGAGAAAGTTTTAGAAGTCTGGATAGAAGATCAAACCAGCCACAATAGTCCCTTAAGTCAAAGCCTAATCCAGAGCAAGGCCCCAACTCTATTCAATTCTATGAAGGCTGAGAAAGGTGAGGAAGCTGCAGAAGAAAAGTCTGACACTAGCAGAGTCTGGTTCATGAGGCTTAAGGAAAGAAGCTGTCCCCATAACATAAAAGTGCAGGGTGAAGCAGCAAGTAGAAGTTGCAGCAAGTTATCCAGAAAATCTAGCTAAGATAATGAAGGTGGCTACACTAAACGACTGATTTTCCATGTAGACAAAACAGCCTTCTTTCAGAAAATGTCATCTAGGACTTTCATAGCTAGAGAGGAGAAGTCAATGCCTGGCTTCAAAGCTTCAAAGGACAGGCTGACTCTTGCTAGAGACTCATGTAGCTGGTGACCTGAAGTTAAAACCAATGCTCATTTACCATTCTGAAAATGCTAGGGCCCTTAAGAATTATGCTAAATCTACTCTGCTTGTGCTCTATAAAAGGAACAACAAAGACTGGAAGACAGTACATCTATTTACAACATGGTTTACTGTATATTTGAAGCCCACCGTTGAGACCTACTGCTCAGAAAAAAAGATTCCTTTCAAAATATTACTGCTCACTGACAATGCAACTGGTCACCCAAGAGCTCCCTGATGGAGACGTACGAGATTAATGCTGTTTTCATGTGTGCTAACACAACATCCATTCTGCAGTCCACGGAGCAAGCAGTAATTTTTACTTTCAAGACTTATTATTTCAGAAATACATTCTGTAAGGCTACAGCTGCCATAGATAATGATTCCTCTGATGGATCTGGTCAAAGTCATTTGAAGACCTTCTGGAAATAATTCATCATTCTAGAAGCCATTAAGAATATTCGTTAAAAAAAAAAAGAATATTCGTGATTCATAGGAAGAGGTAAAATATCAACATAAACAGGAGTTTGGAAGTTTCTAACCCTCACAGATGACTTTCAGGGGTTTAAGACATCAGTGAAGAAGTAATTGCAAATGTAGTAGAAATAGCAAGAGAACTAGAATTAGAAGTGGACCCTAAAGATGTAACTGAATTGCTGAAATCTCATGATAAAACCCCATCATCGAAGAGTTGCTTCTTATGGATAAGCAAAGAAAATAGTTTCTTGGGATGGAATCTACTCGGGCTAAAGATACTGTGACGATTGTTGAAAAGACAACAAAGGATTTAGAACGTTACAAAAACTTAGTTGATAAAGAAGGCGTAGAGTTTGAGAGAATTGATTCCAATATTGAAAGACGTTCTACTGTGGGTAAGATGCTATCAAACAGAATTGCATGCTACAGAAAAATCATCATTCAAGGAAGAGTCAATCAATGCCGCCAACTTTGCTGTCTTATACTAAGAAATTGCAAGACACCCCAACCTTCAGCAACCACCACCCTGAATTATCATCAGCCATCAACATCAAGGCAAGACCCTCCACCAGCAAGAAGATTATGACTCTCTGAAGGCTCAGATGATGGTTAGCATTTTTAGCAATAAAGTATTTTTTTTAACTAAGGCATGTATATTGTTTTCTTAGACATAATGCTATTGCACATTAAACACACTACAGTACAGTGTAAGCATAACTTTATGTGCACTGGGAAACCAAAAAATTTGTATAACATGCTTTGAGAGCCTCACTTTATTACCGTGGTCTGAAAACAAACCGCAGTACCTCCAATATACACGCCTGTGCTCTAGTTTTCTTCATAATTTACCACTTTCTGAAATTATATTTGTGCATTTTTTCCTCCACCATTACATATGCTCTATGAAGACAAAGATTTAGTCTGTCTTATTAACAACTGTATCCCTCACACCTAGATGCCCAGCATATAGTAGACACTCTAGAAATACTTGTTGAATGAGCGAACGAAACAAACTTGAAGGAGATTTGAGAGATAATAATAAATATTAACCAAAATAAAGGGGAAGCTAATAAATGCATAAGCTGACGATAAAAACCCTTTTGCATTGAAGGAGTTTTTGTTTGAAATCTAAGAGAGCATATATCGGAACCCTAAGGTTCCTACAAATTTTGATGTCCTAACACTGAGTCAAATAGACTTACCTTTACAAAACTTCACATGGTATTGTGGGAAAAGCAGTAGATGGGGAGTTAAGAGGCCTGGGTTCCAGATCCAGCTCTGTCATAAACTTACTTTCTGACTTTTAGCAAAATACTCCCTTTCTGTGTGGCCTCAGTTTTCTCTTGCCCAGAGTACTTACGCTTTGAGAAGGGATTTTGTTTCCGCTGCTGTATGCTACTTAGAGAAATACTGGGCCAGGACACCTGTCTAAAAACCATTTGCTGAGTAAATCAATGAACGAACAAAATGAGGAGATTGCACTTCATCTCTGAATCTTGCTTGTGAAGAAATATACCCCGCAAATGAATTTAGTTCATCGAGTACTTTTCACATTCACGTTCCTGGGCTGCTCGTCCCAAATGAGTCACTTGTTTCCCGACACCACGCTACACTCTGGAACACACGGCAGTACGGTTTACTCAATAAATTAACGAGTGAAGTGGAAGGGTAAGGGGGTGGTATTTCGGTTCTAAGATGAGTAAACTGACGCCAAAAGAAGTGACGGGACCCCACCGCTCGCGGAAACCGGCGCTGAAGCTTCTGAGCTCAGAACCCTAACTCACTTTCCTGCCCCTTCCCTGGTGACGCAGGACCAGGGTCCCGTCTTAGTTCATCCTTCTCAGTTTCTCTCCTTACTTTCCGTTAGCATGACCCACGGTCTAACCTTCCACTTTACCTGAATCGAGACCAAAAACCTCTGCGTGGCGCCCCTGAGACTATCCACGTGAAGCTTCTTCTGGCAACGCCGCACACCCAGAGACCCGCCATGTTCCATGAGAGCTTCAGGACAGAGCTCCGCCCCCAGCCGGCTGTGACGCCGCAAGATCAGCCAATCAAATGTAAGCTTAGTGGCAAGTGTTCCCTTTTTTCCTCGGTTAAGACTCACGAGCGGCTCCCTCACCCTTTGCACTCAGGGAAGTGTAGTTCGGTAGCCATTGCCGGGCGAGGAGGGACCCAGGAGCTCTCTCGTAGCATGACGGGAGTTGTAGTTGAGGGGCGCCCCAGGAACGTTCCGGGTGACGCCTTCTGGTCCGGGGGCGGGCGAGCATAGCGTTCTTTGGCTGAAAGCAGCAGGAACTGGCAACCGGGAGGAGGCTCTAGCGGGGCCTGAAAGCGGCGCAGCCAGGCAGGGGAGGGGTTTCGGGGTGGGGGCGGCCAAGTAGCGCATCTGACATGCTGCTGGGGTCGTGACCGCTCGGGGTCCGAGGCAGGACCTGGCCAGATCCAGCCTGGAGGCCTCGCCTTCTTCGGGCCTAATCTTCAGCGGCCGGGTAGGCCTTGCCAGAGGCTCCTTTTCGTGCGGCCACCCCGGATTCCTGCCCTGATTTTCTGTCCGAGAGATGGCCTCGCCTAGCCCCCCGCCAGAGCCAAAGGTAAGTCGCCCCTCCGGGTATCCCCTTTCTCTCGCCGTTCCCGAGCTAGGCCGCGCCACCGCCCCCCCATCTCTCGGGTCGCGGTCTTGAGGGCCAGCGCGGTGCAGTGAAGTACCCCCTGATACACTGGGGCGCCGTTCGCGATCAAACTGACCACTGGCTCCGTTTTTCAAAAGTGACTTGATAAATCAGCTAAAGAAAATTGGTAATGCTCCAAACTATCGTTTTCATTTACGAGTGTTTCCAGGTGAGGTATCTTTTTTGATCCTCCCCTGTGTCTCCTACACCTGCCGAGATGCCTGGACCCAAAGTAGACGCTTGGAGAAATCTGAATTGAAACGGGTCTCAAGGCAGTGCTTGTAGAGAATCGAGTGGGGCAATAAGGTGCAGGAAAGTTGGGAAGGCCTTGGGGCAGCTTACTAAAATTCAAATACTAGGGCATAATGAGTAAATCAGAAAGCCTTATCCTTAGGTTCCTCAATACAGAGGACAAAGATCCAGCTCAGTTATCCTCTAATTTGATGTGCTTGTCTGAATTCTGTCGGTTCCCAGAATTGGGCCCCATTTGGAACTCTTAGTATCATGTTCCTCCTAGCCTACCGGGCCCTGACAAGTGATTGTTTCTGCTACTTTCAGTGGTAGAATTGTCCTTGAGACAAGAACTGACTACAGAAATCATACTGTTTCAGGGGTTGCTGACATTTGAGGATGTGGCTGTGTTTTTTACCCAGGAGGAGTGGGATTATCTGGATCCAGCTCAGAGAAGCCTGTATAAAGATGTCATGATGGAGAATTATGGAAACCTGGTCTCACTGGGTAAGAATCTGCTGTTTCTCTGATGAAAATATCTAAGAAACTATAAGAAATCAGAACACTTGAACTAGCACCGTACCAAACTGATTTGTTCCAAAGTTCTGATTCAAACCTTTCAGCCATGAATTGTTTCCATGACTCTCATCCCTACCGTTCTTGCAATGACCAAAATACAAGCTTTTCTGGCTTCCTATCTTCGTAATCTCATTCCCATATTGCTCTGTACTTTCCCTCCTGGCTCATCCTCCCACTGCTTTCCTCCCACCCCTTTTCACTCTGCCTTCTGGAGCCCCTGTTCCTCTTCACATAATGTTCCCTACCCCTCCTGGCCTTAACTGAAACCTGGCACTTTCCCAAGGACACCACTTCTCTGGCAGGGGCTGCTTATTCTCCTACATCCTCTTCCTTCCTCTCATCCTTTGTCTCAAGGCTGAAAGGGAAAAATAATTGTTCTCCTAACTTTTCGGTGCTGTTCCCAAAGCATTCGTCTTCCACCTTCAAACACAGTTTCTCTCTTTTGAGGTCTCAGCTGTCTTGCCCTACCCTCTCAATTCCTTTTCACTATCATCTGTCAGCTTTTTTTGGTTCCTCACATAGATTTTGTCACATTTCAGAATCTTCTCTTTGCTAACCCATACCATCGATCATGCTGTCATTACTTCAGCCTCACTGTATCTTGACCATATTGTCTTCAGGGACCCTGCTTTCCATTTTTATTCAGCACCTCACATCAATGATCCTACCCTCAATTTTGTCATTACAGGCAAATCTTAAACCCCAATATCTTATACTTTGACCAATATCTTGTTTTTATTCAGGCAGTAGATGTTTATCGACTATAACTAAACAGGGGTTACCAAAACAGACATGATCTCTGCCCACGTGGAGCTTACTGTAAATTCTTACCTGTCTACTTTTCCTACCAAACCTATTCTTTTTTTTCCTTTAATAATTTATTTATTTATGTTTGCATTGGGTCTTCGTTGCTGTGGGTGGGCTTTCTCTAGTTGCGGTGAGCAGGGACTCCTCTGTTGCAGTGCGTGGGCTTCTCATTGCGGTGGCTTCTCTTGTTGCGGAGCACGGGCTCTAGGTGTGTGGGCTTCAGTCGTTGTTGCACACGGGTTCAGTAGTTGTGGCTTGTGGGCTCTAGATCACAGGCTCAGCAGTTGTGGCACATGGGCTTAGTTGCTCCGTGGCATGTGGGATCTTCCTGGATCAGGGATCGAACCCCTGTCCCCTGCATTGGCAGGCGGAGTCTTAACCACTGCGCCACCAGGGAAGTCCAAACCTATTTATTCTTAATCTTTCCTGTTCCTTGACTTCTTTTTTCCCCCAGGCTCTCGACTGCCTCCTGACTTCACCTCCTTATCTAATCCATGGACCTATATATAAAATGATCACCAGCATGCTCTCTTGCCACCTTGTCATTATGTTCTACCCATTCTGCAAACTTCAAATCCTGTACTGATTATAAAATCTGCCTTTTCTTTTCTCGTACCTGAGTTGCTAAACACAGCAAGAGAAATTTTTTATCCAAACGGATTGGTGCCCTGTATATATACATGGCTTTTCTTTCTTCTAGTCTCCACTGGGTTTTTACATTTCAGCAAATTTTTTATCATTGATTTGCTCATGCCCCTGTTCCTTTTAGTGACTATTCCAAAAACTTGAGTTTTCCTTGGGTCCATCACTCAGTGGTGGACCTCACCTTCTGTTTCACAGAGAAGATAGTGGCCACTACACATGAACTCTCAAGTTTTCTGCCCCTCATTGCACACTTAAGGTTGCCTGTCTTCTCACATTCTCCAAGAATTTATCAGTCTTTTTTTTTTCTTATAGTTTCAGTCTCTATTCTTTCTCCCCTGGTACCTTTATTCTGATGACAGATATGTCCGTGACTCTAGAACTCTCCTTTGAGCCACAGTCTCTCTTGCTGCTCCCTGTAACCTACTACTTGTTTGCTTCACAGCCAGATTTTTGTAGGAGTAGTTAAGGTGTGTTCTCTACTTCTTTACCTCCCATTATCTCTAATCCCCTTTTAGTGCCTCTACACCTTGCTCAGTTGTTTAACATTGGTGTGTAATAATCCAATTATCAAATGCAGTAGACTCTTTTTGGACTGTATTTAATTCTCTATAGATATTTGAAACTTTTTATTGCTTCCTTCTATTGCCTTGCATTCTCAGACTTCCTCTCAGACTATATACCTTCTTTGGCAGACCTTATTTACACTCAGGTCATCAGCTACTGCTATGTGATGGTATGTCCCAAATCTTAATCTCTACTTAAGAGAGGCAGTATGGAGCCTAACTGTCCAAGTAAAAAATCCTGATTCCACCACTTACTAGCCTTGTGACTTAACCTTTCTGTGCCTGTTTCTTTTTTTTTAATATAAAATGTAAATAATAATAGCACTTACCTCTTAGGATTATTATGAGCATTAACTCAGTTAATATATGTAAAGCATTTAGGACACTGACCAGCATGTAGTAAGTACAATATAAATGTCAACTGTTATCTTCATCATCATTGTCATTATCTTCTCTGTTGAACTCCAACTTCTTAGTCATCTCCTTTTGAAGACCACATAAATAACTCAGATAATCCACTAAGATCTCAAGGGCCTCCTCTTCAGAATTAAGTACTCCTTTCTCTGTGGTATCTTGTATACGCTTCCATTGTTGAATTTATTTCAGTGTAGTATAATCATTATGTTATTTCTCTAAACAGACTGATCTTCAAGAGGACAGTAACTGTATTTTTTTTTTCATTTGATTCCTCCAGCACTTAGCACAGAGCCAGGCATGTATTATATGCTTCTTAAATATTTGGGTGACTGAGTGAATATAATTTAAGACTCAATATCTTTTGACAAAATTATTGCATTAGCCTGTAAACTAGCCCTGTGCTTCCAGTCTCCCTTTATTCTAATATGTTCTCTTTACTGCCACCAAAGTGATTTTGTGTTATTAACTGCTTATGACTTTTGGTGATTTCTGACAGCTTAAAGGATAAAAATCTTAATTTTTCGTCCTACATACTAGCACCTCGTTATACAGCCCCTGCCTAGCTTTCTAGCCTCATCTGTTATTTCCAGGATACCACTTCAGTCTCCAGCCATGTCAGGCTAGGTATTTTTTTCCATTTAGCTATGGTATCTCTGAGTCACTGACAGCTTTTTCCACCCATATGGTGCCCTGGTTGATAATACCAGGCAAATGCCCAGCCTTGCCTGTGCCTAGTACTGTAAAATGGCAGTGAGCCCATCTGTGATCTCCTACTTTTAGGCTGTCTTCTTTATTGTAGCTGAAATACAGCTTTTCATCGGTTATTATTTCTCCCCTCACAGCCTGTTCGTCCTCCTCTGTAAACTCTATATCCATCCCCTTGATGAGTGCTCCCTTGATGAGAGATTACAATTATTAAAAACTATTCCATTATAGTGTTTTCCTCCACTTCATCCTGTTGCTCTACTTAACACAACTCATCTAGCTTTGTAATTTTGCCTCTTCAGTCATACCTATCCTTTCTATTTTTCTTTAAAAACTTTAGGAACTATGTTGATGATACAGCTGACAGCTTGATCTCTTAGTTCTTGATCTTTCAATTCTTTCAGCTGAAATAGACTTCTTTGGTTTTAATGACTTACCTCCAGACAACTTGAGCCAGATTGGACCTTGACAGAATTGGGAATTGCTGTACCTGTAAGACCTTAAATTCACTGTTTTCCTCCTTTAATTATAGGCTCTTTCCAATTATTTGTTCAACTACTCATTCATTCGATAAATAACTATAAAGCACTGTGCTAGGCCTAGGAATGCAAGTCCTTCCCCATTCTCTCATTCTTTTACCTAGAAAACTGAGAGGCAACTGTGTACTCTAGAAAAATTAGCTATGACCAGAGGATGGGAACATACAAGCACGGCAGATACCTCAGAAGGTGGTTATAGCTACCAAGCCCAGGTCTAATGGCTAGTCATTTCTAAGCTGCCATGTGTGGAAGCCTAGACTCACTTATTTTACCTGTCTTTCTGTTTGACCTATTTGTTTTCATGCTTGTGCCTCTCTGTTATATTTACTTCAGCAATACATTATATTTCATGTCTGGTAAGATTAAGTCACTCATATTCTCTTTCAGGGTATACAGTTGACCTTTGAACAACACAGATTTGAAATGCTTGAGTTCTCTTATACATTATTTTTTTTCACTAAATACGTAGTACAGTACTACACAGACTGTGGTTGGTTGAATCCGCGGGTACAGAACCATGGATATGGAGGGCCAACTGTAAAGTTATATATGGATTTTCGACAGTGTGGAGGGTCAGTGCCCCTAACCCTCGTGTTGTTCAAGGGTCAACTGTACTTAGCTAGTTTTCTGCATTCTTCTGGTTGAAATTTAGATTACTTGGGGTTTTTTAACTGGCTCGTGGGATTTTTGTTGGAATACAGTTAGGTTTGTTGGTTGGTTTGGGAAGAAATAAGATCCTTATAATGTTGACTCTCTTTAGCAATTTGGTTGACTCTATTTAATTGTCTATGTCCTTTAGAAAAATCGTATGGATTATTTTTATGAATCTTGCACTTCTTGTAGATACATTGCTAGGTTTTATGGGTTTTATTATCATGAAAAGCATATTTTATTTTTCTATAGTATTTACTAACTGGTTATTCTTGGTAGTAAGAACCAGTATTTGTTTTATATGTCAGTCCTATTATCACTATTATATTTCATTTAATTCTTTTAGGAATTTTGGGTAGGCATTCATATCATCTGTGAATAATGTAATTTTGTATTATTCCTTTGAGTAAAACCCTGGAACAATATCCACTGGGTAAGCATTATGAAGAAACTTTACCTTCTCAAAAAGAACTTACAATCCAATGGAAAAGACAAAGTTAAAAGTACAGTGTAATAATACTATAATGCAGTCATGGACAAGGGCTGGTGATCAAAAACAGAGCGCTTAAATCATCTATTGGACTAAGTGAAGGCCTTATAGTTGCTTTGCACTGAATCTTAAAGAGAAACCAAGAGTTTCCCAAGTAAACAATGTTAGTGGACATTTCATAAATGAGATATGCCAAGAAATGGCATAAAAGACTAAAGCACAAGCAATTTGCCCACTTGAAGTGTGAGAGCATGGGTAGGAGGGTGAATTAAAGCTTAAGAGACCTCATGAAGTGCTGAGCATCATTGTGTAAAGGGATTTGATTTGATTTTAGAGATAATGGAGTGCTAGTGAATCTATAGGTGGTGACATGATTAGAATTCCATTTTATGAAGATCTCTCTGGATTCAGTGAAATAGATACAGCCTAAAGACAAGAGCCAAGGATTATTAGATGGCTTTTGCAATAATCCAAGGAAAACAGAGAGAGAAGGCAAATGCTAAAGAGCAGAATCATTGATTTTGGTGATTGATTAATGGTAAGAAAAAGGGAGAAATCTAGGATGATTTCCTGCTTTGGGACTTTAGTGTGATGGATGGTGATGCCTCTCAAGGGAAGATGATTAGAGGTGGAGACAGACATGACAGCAAATGATGATGGTCATGTTAATTGTGAGCTCTTTTTGAGACATTTAAGTGGCAGTATTCAGAGTATGTGTATATAGAGCAAGATAAGGATGTAAACATGGGTAACAATAACCTTAAACAGTTGACAAAGGAAGAAAAATACATGAGGGAAATGTATTAGAAAAGGACAAAGAAAAGAAGTAGGGAGGGACCTAGAATATAATAGCACAGGAACAAAAACAGTGTCAAGAAACAGGAATAGTCCACAGTATCAGATGCTGCTGAGTAAAATAAGGACTAAAAAATGCCCATTGTATTTGTTATTTGAAAGTCATTGGTGATTTAATGAGAAGTTTCTCTAGATTCTGGAAACAGAAATCAGATTTTATAGTAGGTTGTAGAATAGATTGAATGGGAAGAGGTTGGTCATTGAAAACATAGGAAACGGAGAGGTACAGTGTTAAGATTTTTTTCAAAGCTTGGATTTCACCTAGAAAAGGATTTCAGGTTTCAGGATAAAGTTGTATATATTTGTATGTTGGTAGGAAGGTGTCAATGGAGAATACAGATTGAAGAAAGAGGAAGAAATGGTAATAACTGAACAAGTGCCCAGAGGCAAGTGGGATCAAGAGAGAGTAGATGAATTAGCCTTGGATAAGAATGGGATATATCTTCATGTACCACTGAAGGTAATTTTATAGGTAGGAGGTAGAATGGTGAGGGAGTTCTCTCATACTTTTTCATTGAGTGAAAGAAAACACAGTGTACTGAAAGTGAATTTGAGAGAGAGCACTGTAAGTAGACTTAGGCAGAAATAAAGTTTCTTAGGGAAATAAGAAGTTTTTTTGGAATAAAATAATGACTGAAGTAAGTGAAAAGAAACTTCAAAGATGACTCCACAGTTAGAAGACTAGAAAATTGAAAGAAAAGAGAAAGTCTAAAAAGGGAAATTGTTTAGGGCCAAATATAAATTTGGTGGTGATACAATCTTCTCATGGAGTTATCCAACAGGCAGCAAGAGACAGAAAATCAGGAAAGAAGTCAGAGGCAGACTTAAGTGTCCTCTACGCTGCTTTGTTATATCATAGACCATTATGTTATCTTTCTTCCAACGCATGCAAGATTATCATTTCTCAGATGTCATGCAGACTCTCAGTTGGAAATAGATGGTTCCAACTTGTGCCTTATATCTTTAAAGCCATGAGAATTATGTATACTTGAAGATTGTAGTATTTGTGGTAGGTGAAGTCATAAGCTACCACAGACTGTTCTTTTTCTTAGTTTCTTCCATTAGCTCTAACCATGTTTCTTTTGTTTTTTTTCCTGTTTTTCTATATCATAGAGTCCATGTCACTTCAACCCAGTTTTTTAAAAGCCATTTGTCTCTTGATGTAGGAGCTATTTTACTTAATATTTTCTTTACCATATTATATTCTTTCCCCATTTGTACTTGTCACCCATTCCATTTGGTAGGGGGCTTCTTGCCTTATCTCTAAATCCTAACTCATTATACAATGCCTGGAATGCTTTTGATCACAATAAATAAATTCTTATTAATGAGTGAATTGTTGTTTCCCCTGGTTTTTGTCTTTTATCCTTCTCAGCATCATTTTATGTGTTCTTTTCTGTCAGTTATTTGGTTTATTCACATTCCCATAATGCTACCTCATCCTAAATTTTCCTGAACCGACTGTTTTCTTCCCATGTTATCCTTTCTTCCTTGATAGGCTAGTTTATCCTGCCACTACTTGTTTTACTTCTTTGTTTGCCCATCTTACCTTGCATAATTCGCTGTTGATTTATCAGCCCTTCCTCCTTTCTCCTGCTGATGCATTTTGTGCCTCGTAAACACTCTTTTCATACGCTTTCTCCAAGAAAAACATTTCATCAGATAACTAATACTAAATATTTATATAGCTTGTACTGTTTGCCAGGTAGTTCTAAATGCTTTATATATATGAACTAATGTAACCATCACAAGGATGCTGTGATGTAGTAAACTACATTTTATGCACATAGTAGATCATTTATCTTAATTATCTTATTTTTCTGACAGTTTCTCCTTGCTGGCAAGAGCTAGGCTGATGTTTCTATTTTCCATTTATCATTCCAGATGTTTTGAACAGAGATAAGGATGAGGAGCCAACTGTGAAACAAGAAATTGAGGAAATTGAGGAAGAAGTGGAACCACAGGGTGTAATAGTTACAAGAATCAAAAGTGAAATTGACCAGGATCCTATGGGTAGAGAAACCTTTGAACTTGTTGGTAGGTTAGATAAACAGAGAGGAATCTTCTTATGGGAAATACCAAGGGAATCTTTGACCCAGGAACAAAGAATGTTCAGAGGAAACACTAGCATTATCCGTAAAAGACCAAATTCAGAAGAGAAATGTCATAAATGTGAAGAATGTGGAAAGGGTTTTGTCCGCAAGGCTCATTTCATTCAACATCAAAGGGTCCATACGGGAGAAAAACCTTTTCAATGTAATGAATGTGGGAAAAGTTTCAGTCGCAGTTCATTTGTTATTGAACATCAGAGAATCCACACTGGGGAAAGGCCCTATGAGTGTAATTACTGTGGAAAAACCTTTAGTGTGAGCTCAACCCTTATTAGACATCAGAGAATCCACACTGGAGAGAGACCCTATCAGTGTAACCAATGTAAACAGAGCTTCAGCCAGAGAAGAAGCCTTGTTAAACATCAAAGGATTCACACAGGTGAGAAACCCCATAAATGTAGTGACTGTGGGAAAGCCTTCAGTTGGAAATCACACCTGATTGAACATCAGAGAACTCACACCGGTGAGAAACCCTATCACTGTACCAAATGTAAGAAAAGCTTTAGTCGAAATTCATTACTTGTTGAACATCAGAGAATTCACACTGGGGAAAGACCCCATAAATGTGGTGAATGTGGGAAAGCCTTTAGATTAAGTACATACCTTATACAACACCAAAAAATCCACACTGGTGAGAAGCCTTTTCTTTGTATTGAATGTGGAAAAAGCTTCAGTCGGAGCTCATTCCTTATTGAACATCAGAGGATCCATACAGGTGAAAGACCTTATCAGTGCAAAGAGTGTGGGAAAAGCTTCAGTCAACTTTGCAACCTTACTCGTCATCAGAGAATTCACACAGGGGACAAACCCCATAAATGTGAGGAATGTGGAAAAGCCTTTAGTAGAAGCTCAGGTCTTATTCAGCATCAGAGAATCCACACCAGAGAGAAGACTTATTCATACAATGAAACCAAGGAAAGTTTTGATCCAAATTGCAATCTTATTATACAGCAGGAAGTCTACCCTAAGGAAAAATCTTATAAATGTGATGAATGTGGGAAAACTTTTAGTGTCAGTGCTCATCTAGTACAACATCAAAGAATCCACACTGGTGAAAAGCCCTACCTATGTACTGTATGTGGGAAAAGCTTCAGTCGGAGCTCATTTCTTATTGAACACCAGAGAATCCACACTGGTGAGAGACCCTATCTGTGCAGACAGTGTGGCAAAAGTTTTAGTCAACTCTGTAATCTTATTCGACATCAGGGTGTTCACACAGGTAATAAACCCCATAAATGTGATGAATGTGGGAAGGCCTTTAGCCGGAACTCAGGCCTTATTCAGCATCAGAGAATACATACAGGAGAAAAACCTTATAAGTGTGAGAAGTGCGACAAAAGTTTCAGTCAACAGCGCAGCCTTGTCAACCATCAGAAGATCCATGCAGAGGTGAAAATTCAAGAAACCCACGAATGTGATGCTTGTGGGGAAGCCTTCAATTGCCATATATCTCTTATTCAGCATCAAAAATTGCACACTACATGGATGCAGTAAACATAGAGAAATACTTAAGCTTGGTTTGACTTGAGACCAGCTACCCAAGTGCAGTTTCAGTATGGCTCAACGTGAGTCAAGATTTAGTGATAAAGCAGGTTCTCTTTGGCCTCAGGCAAATGGTTTCTAAAGGTTCTGTGAATAATAGACAGCTGCCCACAGGCAGTTGAAGATTTCCATTACTCTTTGTTTTGACGATCATAGAGAAGGACTCAATAATTTAAGCATCTTTCTTTTACAAATCTTTCAGCAGAGAGGTTAAACCCAGGTTCAGAGCACTTAGTTATAATTAATAAAGGGAGAAGAACAAAGTTACATTGGCATAAGGGAGTTGGAAGCAGCTGATGTTAGAAAACTAGCATAATTGCTCAGAGTCCTCTGGCACCATAATATATGGTGGTTCTTTCAGTTCCATGACATGTTTGGCTATGCATGCCAAGTCCAATAATTAAGCATATGCTTAAGTTTTCAAGGAAACAAACCCCCCATTTTTTTAAAAACTGGCATCCAAAGCTTTTGTCATTGTCTAATCCAGTTGTTTGGCATGTGGGTTAAAGGCAGTTCCAATGCCATGTGGTTCCCAGATCTGTGAAATGAGTGGACCATTAATTTTACATATAAAGTAAATGTACAGATTATGTAATTAACAAACCTAGCAAAGGTGTTACCAAGGAGCCTTTGGGAGTGCCTTTTCTTTTTTCCCAAGATGGGCCCAAAAAGGTGGAGGAAGACACTGTTCTTTTTGTGCCCTCCAATCTGTGAAAGATATTTGTAGTCCTAGACAAATCTTATTCCTCCATTACCAGTAGCATGTGAAAGTGTAAATATTTTGATTACCAAGAGTTGGAAATAAAAAGACCTGGAGTCTATGCTAGGAAGCTGAGATATTTTGGTATTGCTTTGATTTTTATGGTAACTAGACTTTGCATGCAATTTTAAAATCTTTATTTCTGGTTCTAGGGCTTCCTTAGTTAATGGTTATTATAAACCTATTCATCTCTTCTAATCATTAAACCTGTTTTGTTTTTTGCTTTGTGTAAGAGTTATTTGTTACTCTACTGTAAAATCTATCCTGTCAAATATATTACAGCATTTAAAAGTTAGAATCAAGGATTTAAAGGAAACTGCTCTCACTTGTTCTACCTCTGACTTGTTACCTTTTCTGGGATAGTTCAATTAAGGTTAAATCCAGGTTCTTTAGTTCCTGAGTATATAATTCCAAATCACCAGGACTCGGTAATTCTAATTTCCTAATAGTTTAAGCAAAAGACCTCACTTTCAACTATAACCTAGACATTCTAAACATCACCTCCAAACTTTCATCTTCCCTTCTCTGAGTATGTGCGTATGTGTGTGTGCATGCACACGTAAATGTGAATGTTACGGTATGTGTAGAAATACACCTCTCTGTACACTTCCTTATTCAAATTAAGTACTCATAGTTACCATACAGTTAACTTTTCAAAACAGAGTTTGTAACTCAGTGAATAGTACAAAAGGTAGCTGATAATGCACTTAATTTTTCAATAAAATTATCCTCCTGCCTTAAATCTCCCTGTTTTACTTGTTCTGCACCAGTGGTTCCCCAGCCCAGAGTCACAACTAATAATGAGGTTCTTAGAAATACAGAGATGGAATCCTGTGTTCTGAAAAACACAAAGTGTTATGTTTTCACTGCATGCACACGAAAACATTTCTCTGCTTTTTGCTGAAATTGCATTGTATCATATGATTGTCTTGCTGAGCAGAAGTTCTGGCTGTTGACCTCACTGTAATTTGGGGCCATGGTCATTTGAGATATTCCTAAAAGTACGTAATTTTTAACATCCTTGAATGTGAATCTGGAGTGACAGCTCCAAACTCCAGTAACAGCGAAACAGTTCTTGCTTATGTATACAATTCATTGGCTGTAAAAATCATAGCCAAAAAAGATGATTTTTTTTTTTTAAAGCAAGTACACTGCAGTATACATTGCTGTTTTACAACAAAAAGATAGAAATGTGCAGTGGACTTTAGAGAGGGATATGAAGTGCCAGAAGATGAGGGAAGGAGAAAGTTAAATCTTTCAAGAGGAAATAATGCCTAAGATGAGGCTAAAAGACAAGTACCAGGAAAGATGAATACTGTCTGAAGACGAAGTTGTGAGAGGATCTGGTAGCTACAGAGTGAACTGATTGCTTGGTGATGGGAATGTGGCAGGAGGTAAGGTGCCCATAAACAAGAGTTATAGTGCTAAAGAGATAGGACTTGATTTCTCCTGAAATCCTGTGGTAATGTTTTCCTTTTAGGTAAGTATGGTGTGTATAAAAAAAGGATGCATTTTAAGAACATAGCTCTGGATTTTCACAACTAAACCTCTATATAACTGGCACCCAGCTTAAATATTACTGGTACCCCAGATTCTTCCCTTGTGTACCTTTCCAAATACTACACAACACACATCTTGTGGTGCCTCCACTTTAACTCAGGAAACAATGTGGAAGTGAATAGGAGGGAAAAAATTGGCTCTTGACCTTTTTAAGATCTGGGGATCTTATCCTCAGGAAGTTGCACAAAGTAAGCATTCAAGGGCCTGTGGTTTCCGTGTTAATTTCAAGAGTCTCAGAGTAGTACTACTGAGAGATTGTGGTGTCTTTAAGGCAGTGGGAATGAAAGGAGATGAACTTGAGAAATACAGAGTAAAACCTGATTGCTAATTGGATGAGGAAGGTGAGAAAGAGTAAAGATGCAAGGTGGGTTTGGGTGGTTGGTATTCTTACTAAAAGGGTCGGGGAGGACAGTGCACCTGGTATGGAGTAAGGAATTAATTACTAAAGTTTTTGAGTGTGTAATGTTTGGCTTATCTGTGAGACAGACATGTCTGAAAATAATTGGAGATGTGGACATGGTGCACAGGGAAGATCTAGGTTAGAAATTGATTTAGGAATTCACGTGTTTAGACACAGAACTGAATTAAGTAAGATTTAAGGAAAAAATAAAGCAAGAAAAGAAATCCAGAGATGGAATCCTGAGGCCCACTCTTGTTTAGTGGATGGGCAAGATTCAAAGGAGACAGAGAGGAACAGCCAGAAGTATCAAAAACCCAGTACATAGTGATAACTAGGAAAGTGACCTAGAAGAGTGCTGCAGAGACATCAAAGAAAGGTTGAAGAGTGTCCTTTAGATTGGATTATTAGAAAGTCATTAATGAGTACTATAAGAACAGCTTCTGAAATTGGGAAGGGCCAGTTTTCAGAGGCTTAAATAGTGTCTGAAGAGTGTAGATCATCAATTCTCAAATACTATCAATTCATGGTGAAAAGTTTACTATTCTACATTCAAATGGTAAAAACAAGGACAATAGAGTAGCTTTGTAAAAAAGCTAAATTGAGGGCTTCCCTGGTGGCGCAGTGGTTGGGAATCCGCCTGCCAATGCAGGGGACATGGGTTCGTGCCCCGGTCTGGGAAGATCCCACATGCCGCGGAGCGGCTAGGCCCCTGAGCCATGGCGGCTGAGCCTGCGCGTCTGGAGCCTAGGCCTGCGTACCGCAAAAAAAAAAAAAAAAAAAAAAAAAATTTAATAAAAGAATTTAATTTTTTTATAAAAAAATCCCCTCTTTTAAAATAAAAATTCCTTTCATGAAATAATAGTAATTTTGGCCTTTTGAATTTTTTTTTTTAGTTAAAAAAAAATGGCAATCCTTTTTTGATTATTCGTCTTACTTAATTTTACTGGTCTGTAAAAGGGAATAAAAAGTAGATTGTGAATATGAGGAGGGATATAGATCAAGATTAAAGAAAAAAAGTATTTTTCTATTCTGAATAGATAGCCAGTTGAGGGAGAAGTTGAAGATAAAGGAGAGCAAATGGAAATTGAGTTATTAGATAAGCAAAAATGAATTTTAGCACTAATGGAAGGATTTACTATGGAGGCTTTCTTCCTCCCATTTGGGAGAAAAGGAAAGAGGACAGATTTAGTGTCTGGGGGAAGGGGAAGAAATAGAATACACCTGAGATGACCCAATTCCAAAAAATAGTCAAATTCATGTTTTGAGAGTCAGAGAAGGAGAGGGGTGGCCACCATGAGGGGTAGAGTTGGGAGCCTTGTCAATAGTAAAATTTGGAGTAGCAATTAGGGACAATGGAAGAGAGAACCAAACAAAAACTTGAGGAGGGCTTGTGGGGTTTTGTTTAGGGCCCCACTAAAGTAAAAGACTGAACTTTTAATGGCATTACTCAAATTCCTTATGTGAATTAACACATGGAACAATTTTGAAAGAAAATTAAGGTTAAAGTAGATGAAGCAAAAAAATATTAATTAGTATATCTTTTGGGATTCTCCAGAGAAGCAGAACCAATAAACCAATAGGATGGATGGATGGATAGACAGATAGATAATAAGAATTGGCTCATGTGATTATGGAGTACAAGAAGTCCCATGGTATGTTGTTCATAAGCTGGAAAACTGAAAGCCAATGATGTAATTCACTCTGAGTCCAAAGGAGCTTAAGAACCAGGAGCGTTGATGTCCAAGGACAGAATATGCATACCCCACTTGGGCAGAGAACAAATCTGACCTCATTCATTTTTGATTCAGGCCCTCAACAAATTGGATAATGCAAATCAGCATGGTTGAGGGCAATCTTCTTTACTCAGTCTAAGGACTTAAATACAAATCTCTTTCAGAAACACCCTCAACAGACACACCCAAAGACAATGTTTCACCGACATCCCTTAGTCTAGTAGAGTTGAAACATAAAATTAGCCATCACAGTAGGTAACAGTTAAAAATGAGGTGGAGAGGGTGTGGAGAAAAGGGAACCCTCTTGCACTGCTGGTGGGAATGTAAATTGAAACAGCCACCGTGGAGAACAGTATGGAGGTTCCTTAAAAAGCTAAAAATAGAACTACCATATGACCCAGCAATCCCACTACTGGGCATATACCCTGAGAAAACCATAATTCAAAAGGACACATGTACCCCAATGTTCATTGCAGCACTATTTATAATAGCCAGGACATGGAAACAACCTAAATGTCCAACAACAGATGAATGGCTAAAGAAGATGTACATATATACAACGTAACATTACTCAACCATAAAAAGGAATGAAACTGGGTCATTTGTAGAGATATGGATGGGCCTAGAGTCTGTCATACAGAGTGAAGTAAGCCAGAAAGAGAAAAACAAACATCATATATTAACACATTTATGTGGAATCTAGAAAAATTGTACAGATGAACCTATTTGCAGGGCAGGAATAGAGATGTAGACATAGAGAACGGACATGTGGACACGGGGGGAAAGGAAGGGTGGGATGAAATGGGAGATTAGGACTGACCTATCTGCACTACCATGCGTAAAATAAATAGCTAGTGGAAACACGCTATAAAGCACAGGAAGCTCAGCGTGGTGCTCTGTGACGACCTAGATGGGTGGGATGTGGAGTGGGGGGTGGGAGGGAGGTCCAAGAGGGAGGGGATATAGGTATACATATAGCTGATTCACTTCATTGTATGGCAGAAACTAACACAGCACTGTAAAGCAATTATACTCCAATAAAAGAAAAATAAATAAAATGAGCAGGTGAGGGAATTCCCTGGTGGTCCAGTGGTTAGGACTCGGTGCTTTTACTGCTGTGGGACTGGGTTCAATCCCTGGTTGGGGAACTAAGATCCTGCAAGCCACACAGCATGGCCAAAGTAAATAAATAAATAAAATGAACAAGTGAAAGCAGTCTTTGGTGGCAAAAAAAAGAAATTACTGTAATACTCCATTTCTCTGTAATTTTGATGAGTGAGGCCTTTCACTTTCATCTGTCTTCCTAAAGGAGGATGTCATCAGCAAATCTAGGGGCATACACAGCATACCCAATTGAGAATATTTTCTTGCAGAGTACATTTCAACTTAAAAATCTAGTTCAGATATTCCAATCATTTTTTGAAGTTACTGTTCCTAATTTGTATTGGTTATCCTTCCTTCTCCACCTCCTTCAAAAATGTTTTGTGGCCTTGGGTATGGTAGGGATGAGCTGATTGGTTTTTTCCGTTTTTTTTTTTTTTTTTGGCTGTGTTGTGTCTGTTGCTGCGCGTGGGCTTTCTCTAGTTGCGGCGAGCGGGGGCTACTCTTTGTTGTGGTGCGCGGGCTTCTCATTGCAGTGGCTTCTCTTGTTGCGGAGCACGGGCTCTAGGCACATGGGCTTCAGTAGTTGTGGCTCACAGGCTTAGTTGCTCTGCGGCATGTGGAATCTTCCCGGACCAGGGATTGAAACTGTGTCCCCTGCACTGGCAGGCGGATTGTTAACCACTGTGCCACCAGGGAAGTCTGCGGGTTTCTTTTTAATTAAGGCCATCTCTATAACCTTGACGCACGGACAAACAGAAAAAGGCCAGATACATTTACTTTACTGCACAAATGGTACAAGTCCAATTAACATGTATTTTTTAAAATATCTGCCAGGTACTATGTTAATAGTATAGGTATTATTAGTTGCATAGTGGCATTCAGCAGTCCTTTATTCTCTTCACTGGGGAGTAAATAGCAAGTCATATGTATTCCATAGCATAAAGACTGGGTGTAAAAAAATCACCCAGCTTTCCAAGACACATAGTTTAGATACATTTTGTACAAATAAAACATAGTTCATATCTTTGCCTGTGCTATTTCCAGTCCAGGAGCCATGTTCTCAAGAACATACTTCTGATGTCAGTCCAATGACTAAGATAAACCTCTATATCACATTGACAGTCATTGTGTCCCTGGATCCAAGAACTGCACTCTGACTTCTTTGGCCTGTAAATTCCCCCAGGGTAAAACCAGGGCAGGACAAGGAAAAGTTGCAAGTGGCTGCATAAGAATGCCTTGACCTTGGATATCGTTAGAGAGAAGGGTAGAATTCTCTGACACATGAGACCTCGGGCTACAGCTTAACCCTGGTTGTTGTGAACTGCTGGAAGAATTGGTGCTATGGTTAGAATATGCTCTATATTTCACTGTGCCAGCATACTCAAAGGGCTGAGTCTATGCATGTATGTAAGCCTCTTTTTGAGAATTAGATGTAAAAGAATTTTGAATTTTCATTTGTCTCAGTGCTTGCCTCTCAAGTTCCAGTATAACAGAGACTTATTAGAATGCTAAATAGCTATGTTACGCAAGGAAGAGTTTAGGGGTGTTGTTTTCCCCAATCTAAAGATGTCACATCCACTCACTGGCTTCCACCACCAAGAGGCTAGGCCCTATGTTGAATTGTTATGATGCACACTTAGCTGGCTTCCAGTTTCCTCCCAATCTTCTACATTCTAAAAACTAATTTTCAGCAATACCCTCTATTATGTTATTCCCTGCTCAAAATTATTCACAGGTCCCTATTTCTCATTATTTCAAGGCAAAACTTTTCATAAAATCCCTGTCCTATCTACCCTCCCACTCTACTGTGCCACTCCACTTGGCCTCACCATTTTAACCTAATTTCCCATAATTTCCCCAAAATACACAATCTGAACTCTAGTCAGGACACAGTTTTCATCTTCACTTCCACTCAAATGCCTGTGCCATTCTTCAAGAGCCAACTGACAGAGAAAAATATATTTATTCATGACTTATATATCTGGCACTTTGCATAAAATATTGCTAACCTCACAGCAACGCTATTTTATAGATGGGAAAACTGAGACTCAAGATCCCAAGATCATATAACTAGCAATAAACTGTCTGCAATTCATCCCACCTCCTTTGATTTCGGCACCTTGCCTATGCCACTGTAATTTAGCACATTACTGTATACGATTTTGTTTCTTAACTGTATCCTTGCCTTCCTCAACACAGTGGTAAGCATACAAGGACCATGTAGTATCTTTACAGCACCAAGCATACAGTAGTGCTAAATCAATACTTGCCGACTGATTTTATATATGTCTACATATACTGACACCCAGTACTGAGTGTTAGACTATTTCAGGAGCCTTAGGACCGAGTATGTTACAGCTAGAAAACCATATATGAGTAATGAAAAAAGAGCTGTAACTGACTGTGTCGAGCTTTGCCATTACTCCTGTCTCAATTCATCCTCTCTAGAAAATAGGCTTAGAGAATTGGTAGCATTACATGAGCCCTCAGGGCTCTACTGAGCATGGATAGTTCATCTGTTACTCTAGAAGCATGGCAGATATTGTTCTAAGGACAGGTTCACAATTTTTTTTTTAATTTTTAATTTATTTTTTTATATAGCAGGTGGTTTAAATTCTTTATCCAAGAGCTTTGAGGATATAAGTGTTTTGGAAATCTGTATCTTTCATATTTTAGAGAGCAAATATATGTTTATGCTATACATTGTATAACTCCCTCTATAGGATCTGAGTCAGCATCTAAGATCAGACACATCTCTGCTTCCCATCAAGTGGAATCAAGATGACAGCCTTGAGTCAGGGTTTGCCACCAAATAATTTCCCGCAAACTTTTGAGAAAATTTTTGGTTTTTACAGCTTTTTGGATTTCAGAATTGTGGACAAGGGATTTTGAACATGTAATTGAGATGTACTGATTCATTTAATCTCTCGATAACTTGCGATACTATTATTTTGGAGCTGAAGAAACTGAACCACAGAAAGGTTGTATAAGGTGTCCAAGGTCACATGGCTAGGAAGCAGCAGAGCCAGCGTTTGAACCTAGACTGTCTGACTCCAAAACCTGTGCTTTTCACCACCAAGAGTACTGCCTCCCCAGAGGACTTTGCAAATCACACTAGCCTAAGTCTCACCTACTGTTTATGTGACCTTGAACAACTGCCCTAGCACAATGAATGCCAGTTTCCTCCATTGCTGCTGTGAGTGAAATGTAGATGTCAGCTGGAGTCTTTTACCCCAGGACAGCTAGACCAGATAGTCTCGAAGTTCCATTCCTGATTTGCCTAAAGCCTGCTCCAAGATTTCTGCAAGTTTTAGAGGCTTATATTCTCATTGTCACAGTTGGCTTCTGCTTCTGCTAAATCAATTCACATTATGAATCATTATGAGTCATCTCAGCATCTTGTTTTTGTAAAGGACGATGTGGACTCATACGTGGAACTCAGCTCTCCCTCTCAAGAAGACAAATATGTTTATACGGTTGATATTTCTCCCGTTCTCAAAAGTCTTTTAGTCACTTCCCCACAATTCCACATTGCCCTAGCTTCTCCCTGCCTTTTCTCTTTCCCCTCCTTTCTCATTTCTTCCTTTCTCCTCACTCATTTTCCTGCCCCTTCCCTCCCTTCTCTCCCTCTTCCTTTGCAGAGCAAAACCAAATTCCTCTTTTATTTCTCCCAGCATTTAGTAATTTTTTCTTGGCCTCGGCTTTTGCTCCTTATGCCTTCAAGGTATCGTCTTCTCCCAGTGAATTATCGAAGTGTTTTCTCACATGAAGGCAGTTCCTTTTCTAAGAGTTCCTTCCCTTTAGTCACCCTGTGATGTCCAACCTAAATGTCACCTTCTCCCTTTCTGCAGCCAGCCATACTGACAGACTCTCCTCTACACTTCCCAACCCCCAGTCAATGGCATTTGTGTTTCTGGCTTAGCCACTCAAACTTAATTGTCTGGTATGCAAATACCATGGCTACCCTAAAGCTGAAACTTCTTTTAATTACTTTCAGTGCCTACTACCAGGTTTTATTTTTAGTAGGTGTTCAATAACTACTAGAATAAATCTGACAGTGTACCAAAAGCTAGGACGTAACTAATATATTCACTCAGTGATCACACAGTTAATAGGAACTGCAGTCTGTAACACTTGTCTTCATATTACCATGAGTGAAGGAAATTACTGGGGTTGAGGTTTCAAAGACAACTGTAGTGCTTTAGTCAGGAAAATATATCAGATGATAGCCAGGGAAAATGCATTATATAAATCCTCATGCTGAGTGAAATGTAATTCAGCCTTGACCAAAAGACATAAATAGCTCAGCCTTGATTATAAATTCATACCCAACCCATAAATGAGAATCTGAAAGGTTTCTTTACAACTTAGGGTCAGTGATGCTGAATAAGCTCTAGATAAAAATTTTCTGGCAGAAAAGCTTTGTCACACCAGGTGTTACCAGCATTTAGGACAGCTTAGCACATCAACTACTTGCTGACTGAGTGGATGAATACAAAAAGAAATGTAAAAGAACTATAGCACTGGTGGCAGAGGTATTGAACACTGCCTGTTGCCCTGCCCTTACCTTCCTCCATGGCCATGTGTCCATTACAGGAGAAAGAGACCGGAATTCTAATCTCTCAACTCTATCCTAAACCCCTAAATATATGACCATCAGCAATTAATTTTATTTTTCTATGCTTGGTTTTATCATCTGTAAAATGAAAGCCTTGGGTTAAATGACCTCTAAGGTAGGTCTGAATTGCTTTTATATATATATATATATATATATATATATAATAGTTGTTTTTAGACAATACAGATATGTGGAAATAAAACACTCAAACATTGTAAGAGCATGTATGTAAAAATCTTCCCTGTGCCCCATTTCCAGGTCTTTTTCCTCAGAAGTCCTTTTGAACGAATTCTGCTTTATTATTCTAAATCATATGCTTATGCCTCTATTTCCTAATTTATTTACTCTAAATAATACCATTTATCTTTGTACTCTTCAAGACAAAGAATTTACTACCTTCTCCTATATCTTAATTATAGGTATGAATATTTTAATGATTTATATCCATTTCCCTTGTTACTTTAATAGACTTAAAGCACTGTTTTTTTTTTCAAAGCACTATTTCTTAATCCATCAATTTCAAGTAGTATCTTGACTCCCCACTAAGTAAATTAGTGTTCCCTTTGCTTTCCTTCACTTCTCCTCCCCCTGAATTTCCCACCTCCTGTCATTTACTTTTTTTTCCACCAAAATCATTACTTTTATATTGTCCAAAGTTATAATGTTTAAATTCTCTCTTGTAACTATGGTGGTCTTTAATGCTTTTTCTATAGGTTAATTCTGAAAACTGGAAGTCAATAAGGTATAATTATGTGAATATTTCTTACTGCAAAACTAGGCAGTGTGCTTGGATATGCAGAGGAAGATGCAGTCCTATGTCACCAACCTGGGCCACTTGAAGAGGAAATGCTCCAAGCATCAGAGTCACAGTGATTCTTTTATTACACTCCATATGTTGCTTGAAATCATTTGACATTGTAGCTTGCTTCACATTATGAATAGCTTTCATTTCTAAATACCCTCAAACTTGAAATCTAGCTTGGTAGTTCTCAAACTTGGCTGGAGCGTGGCCTGAGTATCTGGGTTTTTAAATTTTGGTTATTCCAATGAGTAGCCAAAGTCGAGGATCCTGACCACTAACATCAGTCGCGTCTGTGGAGTCTAAGGTAATGAAACATATTGAGCCCTTTGAAAGCAAGAGCAGAAAATAAAACCTGATACAAACTGAAGGTTTGTAGAACATTTTATTTCTTTTTTGGTTGTAGCTGTCTCCTTCATAACCTACCACTGCTAGGACTGTTTAATAAGACACAATTCTCTGCACTCAGCTTATGAGGTGTTTCATTTGGTTATGTGGATGGACAGTTGATACTGTTTTAAAGTTTATTCTTTTCTTAGATGGATACTGTGGGCCATGGGGAGCTGGAAGTGTTGTAAGGAAATCACTGTGTGAAATTTCATCAGATCCTTGATATTCAGACTTAGGTTTCAATAACTGATTTTTTTCCTTGAGTCTAAGAACTTAACATGCATTGTGTTTCCAGTAGTTCCAACCTAATTTTGTCTAATTTCCAGGGTCAGTCGAAAGGTCGTTGTTTCCTTTCTGCCCTCCTACCAAGACACCTAGAAGCGCCAGAGCCTGGCTGGTCGGCCTCAGATTCTAGTAGGTATAGCAGGCTGTGAAGAGCGACTGGGTAGAAGCAGCACCAGAAGAGCCCGTGTGAACATACTGTCCTTTGGCTGCCTGGCAGTTAGCCTAAAAAACAAGTGTGATAGAGGAGACCGAGTTAGAGCAACCCTCTGCTTGACCCTCTTTGTTTCTCATTTGAAATCAGCTTCACCTTCATGTGAGTTTTCTCTGTACAGTGATTTTGCTAAATATTGCTGCTGATACCATTCCTTTCCTTCTATAATGTTACTTCCTTTTTTTATCCCAGTTTTCTGAGCATTTCTCAGGCAAGCCTGAGGTTTGTGTTATTGAGAAGGTTTCTTTTTAGTACTAACAATATTGCAACAACAGTACTAGAAATTCAAGTTAAGAAACTTCTCACTCATATAGTGATAAGGAAACGGAAATTTCAGTCCCAATTTGGGAACCTTGGAATAGTTGAAATAGTCTGCTAGAAAACTGACCAGACATAAGGTCAAGCATCAAGCAGATGCAGCTAAAGCTTTACTATAGCAAAAAAAATTTTCTTAATACATTTTCCATTTTCTACCTATATTTGTCCATAAGGATATATAATTTTTATGTAGTTGTTATCATAATATCATTTGATACCCTGTGTAAATTCCAATTGAAGGTGAGTTAAGAATTACGAAACCTGTAATAATACTCAAATGCCACTTAGCAGTACCCCGTCTTCAAGTCTCTGTTGCTATTGTCCAATCTCTCCAGGACTTATTTCTACATCTACAGTGATTTTCAAAGTTAGGTTTCATGGACTTAAGCACTTGTTAGAAATGGAAATTCTCTAGCTTGACCCCAGAGCTTCTGAATCAGAAACTCTGTCGCTGGGTCCAGCCACCTGTGTTTTAACACGCCCTTCAGGTGATTCGGATGCATGCTCAAGCTTGAGAACCGCAGCTCTAGATGATAAACTCAGCATCCCTTCTTCTGTGTGGATGACCCTTCTGAGCCTTACTTTCATAATCCCTCCATCCTATTAGCTGTATTAGCTTCCCCCTCATCAGCCACACACCAGCACAGCCATATCCATCATCATAAGATAAAGCACTACTGTAAAATCTCACACCTCTTTATGCCCCTGAGATGATTTTTTTAGCTTCTCTGTACCCTTCCTTTCCTTTAGTGCCTCATCATCAAACTTCTGGCTACACCTGATTCCTTGCCCAGTCTCCTCTGTCATAAGCAAGCCGAATAAAGCTGTCAATCAAATTTTGGTACTGTTTCATCTCCCTGTTAAACTTGGATTCTTCAACCCTGCTCTTTCCCATTTAGGTTGATATGAATCTTGCTACATGCATAAGAGAGCTATTAGGAACGTTCAGGATCTAAGTTAATGTACCACAAACTCTCATTTCAGCTGCATCTTGCTTGATGCTTGGCCATAACCTCTGGTCAATTTCCTAGCAACTACTTCAACAGCTATTCCAAGTTCCCCACTGTAAAGACTGAAATCTCCATACCCTTATCATTCTCAACAGATGGCCTCATCTGTAATCAGTGATCAACCATTGCATCTCTCCACCTCTACAGACCTGATTCCAAACCAATTCTGTCTCTTCTTTCCTATCTCTCCCTCCTTTCTAAGACCTACTCTGCCACCCATATTTAATATTTAGTCTCATGCAGTACTGTTTCCTCTAAGTCCTTGTCCTCTTCTAATCTTTAATCTCTCCTCTGACTCCTTCTGCTTTACAGTTAAACGTGACAATCTCTCCTATCTGGCTAAACTCTAAGCTCCCTGAAGGCGGTGGCTGTGTCTGCTTTGTTCACCCCAGTGCTTGGCTCCTAGTAGGTATTCAAAAAGCAATTTTAGTAGCTAAATAATACCATCTTTTGTCCTCATTGTTCCTGGTAACCTTTCTGTGTCTTTTCCTGACAAGCGTCTTGAATGGGCACCTTTCCTTTACTGATCCTGTTTTGTTGAGGGTCACTGATATGCCCCTCAATGACAGTATCAGCCTTTTCTCTGCCTTAATTTTTAATCTCTTTGTAGCGCATTGTTGTTGACCTCTTGAAACTTCATTCATTTGTTCCCAGAATCCTTGGTTCATCTTAATGTATTATTGCTGCTTGTCTTGGTGGCTTCTCCTCTTCATCTTCCCAAAATAAAACGTGCCCCAGGTTCACTCCTTGGCCCTCTCATCTTCCCTCTAAAGTGTCTCTGTGGAAACTGTCCTTCAATCTACCATCATCAACTGTACTACCAGTGCAGATAATTCAAAACTCTGCAGCCTTAACCTTCCTACTCAGCTCTAATGCCACATTTGAAAATGCATGGTAGACAACTCTCTGGCAATACCTTCATGGCCTGAAGAAAGCAATGCAAGCAGGCCCCAAGTATCCACTTGATCAAGTAGATAAGAGGTAGTAGCATCTTACCAGGGCCCGCTTCATAAAAGCCTCCTGGGTTGCCTTCTTGTTTGCAGCCTTGCCACTCCAGGCAGCCAGTGCACTGGCCTGCAGGGCCCGTCCATAAGAGAAACTTAGTTTCCAGGGCTTTGGTAGAGGGCAAAGGTTGATAGCATTGAGGTTGAGAGTAGCATCCTCTTCACTCATGCCACCAGACAAAAAGCAGATGCCTGGAAGGAGAGAAGCCATTCCACTCCACTAGTCCCAGTATGTACCCTGCTTGAAAAAGCAAGGAAGGAGCCTGAAAGAAATGTAATGTCTCAATCTTTCCTCCAATTGATTTGCATGGGACTAGGTTGGAGAAATTTGTTTGCCTTTGTTGAAGCTAGTTGGACTAAGGAGAGAAGGGCTTTAGTAAATAAGAGGGCAGTGAAATGTTGAGGAAATCAATGGATTGTGTGCATTTGGACAGACTCAGCATAGGTGGTATCACGGAGTTCAAGAGGGAAGTGCTGGCTGCATGTGAGATATCAGAGGTCTGTTTCATGGCTAGAAGCAGACTACTCCTGGACAAATGTAAATGCTTATGGCACTCCTTCAAAGAATAAGGACTAAGACCTCAAGTCAGAGAAGAAAGAAAACCTTACCAGGAACAGCTGCAGGAACAGTACGGTAGAGAGCTGTGACAGTGGCCATTGCCACCTGCTCTGGAGTATACTTCTTGGTGGAGGCATGTCCAGCAGTCACCATGTTGGGCTTCAACAGGGTGCCCTCCAAGTAAACATGATGGTCATTCAGGGCCTTGTAGACAGCAGCCAGGACCTGAAGGACAAGAGGCCCAAATAGGTGAAACCTAGAACCAGCCGTAGAGTTACCTGACCTTGACACTTCTACGCTGCAGGGACGCAGGATGAAGGAATTCCCATACGTTACTTGGCCAAAGCTTCCCAACCAGCCCCTAGGCTCAGTCAGGGTGATGCCTGCAAACCATAGCCATTGAGCACAGCCAAGTTGGCCTGTCCCTGCTGCCCCTCCCCTAACTGCTCACTGCATGGACTACCAGCATGGCTCTGCTTCCTAGAGGCCCTTCACTCCTTCCTTCCCATTACTCCCTTTGGTCAGTTAAACCTGCCTTAATTTAGTTAGTTGGGGACATGTAAACTGGCCTCCATTCTCCATCCCCATAGAAGCTGAGTGATCATAAAAATAAACATTTTAGAGACAGAAGTGCTTTCAGATCTCATTTCAGTCCACCTCATTTTGCAAGAAGAGAAACTGAGGACTCTCTTACTCTCTTACAGATATATTGTGGCTAATTTAAAGTAACATGTGAAAAAATTACTTTCTAATTATATTTTCTCATGGGAGCCTCAGCTTATTTTAAAGTTTCTTAGTTTAAACATAATGGAACTGAGGTCAAAAAGGTAGTATGACTTGCCCCAGGTCCCACAGCTGGGACCATGGATGCTCAAACCCTAATCTTGGTAATGCAGATCCTGTGCTTTTTCATAAGGAGTGTACCATGTGCCCAAAAAAGTACAAGGTTTGCTAATACCTCTTTACCTTCTCAATGCTACACAATGATTCTAACTGTAGAATACCTCATATATAACAGCTGATATATGTTAAGTAACAACGGTTGTTTAAAACAGATTTTTCTACTGGCATTGGGACCTTTATATACAAGACTTACCTTCTCAGTAACATACTGGCAATGTTCCATGTCATGGTCTCCATCAGCAATTACCTCTGGTTCAACAATGGGTACTAGCCCATTCTAAAAAGGAAAATGGAGTGGACAGAATGAAGCTCTGTTCACTAGGATCCTTTCTTTAAGAAGATATTTAACAGTTGTAATTGGTACAAGGTTGACGCTCTTATGGAGATATACATATAGGTGACTTAAAGGCAATGAAATTTAATGGGATGTCTAGTAAGCATTTGTGGCTTAGCCAAAAAAGAACAGTGAGGGGAAAAAAAGTTTTCCTGGAAATGGGGTAAAATAAATTCAATTTATTTTCTTAATTTCTATATCTTATTCTAGAGACTAATCTAGCTAAATCAGAACCTAGCTGTCACCCTTTTAGGGCTGTCAAGCTTAAATCACCAATAAAGATGCCTCTCGTATGAATTAACTAAGGAATTCAAGCAGAGTTTACAATTCTGACTGGGAAGCTCCAAGTACCCAGAACTCAGGTAACCTCAGCATAGCACCTGCACAAGCAAATCAGACTTAACCTGGATCCCAGAGACACTTCAACATATGTTGGAAACTTTAGCATCAAGCTACCATCCTCCAAGAAATTATATGAATTGGAACCAGATCAAAGCTGTCACCCTTGAGCTGGGGACTTAAGAGGATCATGTCCTTGGACGCGGTGGAGCATAGACAAGCAGATGCCCTGCCCTCAAGAGCCTATGCTTTTAAGACTCAGTTTACAGTGCTTTGGTAGAGGGCTACACTTGATGGCATTTGCCTTTTGGACTCATAGTTGACTTGTGGAACCAAATCTTACCCTACTACACCTAGTAAAAGCAGTGAAAAATGCCATCAGGATATACTGGTGAGAGAAAAGGAGGGGGATCATGTGTGGTTACAGTAAAATTAGGAAGATGGGCTTTGAAGAAAGCTTTCGCTTCCTGTATTTTAGCCCAAAGGGAAGGAAAAACACCTGCTGACAGATGCTGGCATAGCGGGCCAGGGTGTTGGCATTTTCCTGGATAGCAAGGTGGGATGGACACTGGTTGTCAATCTTCAGCACAGCACGCCACTTCCCAAAGTTAGCACCATCTTTCTTATACTGAGCACAGCGTTGAGAAAGGCCATCAAGCCCTGCAAGTCACGAGAGAGAAAGGCTTCTTTGCACCCCTGACCGCTGGGGCTGCTGATAAAGTGAAGTTCACCCTTGGCTTAGCTTTCAGTCATACAGCTTGAGGACCCAAGACATCCAGGCAAAGAAATATTACATCCAGCAAAGAAATGAACATCCCAGTACTGAGCCAAAAGACCTGGGTTAATAAATATGGTTTTGATATATAATACATATTGGATAAGAAGAATAAAGGGAACTAATAGTTATTTAGTACTTACTTTGCTCCAAGGCATGATTCTAGGCATTTTGCACACCTTATCTCATTTAATAATCATAACAAACCTAATAGCTGTTATACTGTTATGACCTAATAGTCATATTACACAACCTTCACAGTTGTATATTCATTTTGCAGATTTGGAAACTGAGGCTCTGAGAGGTAAAGTAACTTCACCAAGTTTGACAGAGCTGGGATTCAAATTCTGCTTAGATAATCCAATGCTATGGTTCATACTTGTCTACTTGGGCAGTGATGTACCTTGCAAAATTATATAAGCAGTAAGTGACGGAAGCAGCATTCAAACCCAAGTGTGTCTGATCCCACAGCTTGGACTCTTTCCTCTCTACTGATGCTAGATTTTTCTAAAATAATATTCCCAAGTATAAAATATCTTCTCTGTGCAAGACACTGTGATAAGCACTCTATGTGCATTGTCTAATTTAATCCCCACAACTATTCTGCAAAGTAGATATTGTTATCCCATTTTAACTGAGACTCAGAACATTTAAGTGACTAGCCTGAGGGCACACAGTTACTAAATAGAGGAGCTGGGGCTGAAGAACAGGTGTGTGGCTCTAAAACCAGTGTGATAATTCATATTTTGTTTTCCCTCAATCACTTCTTTGCTTCCTTCATTTCTGGCATACACTGGCATGATTCATATCAGTGGGCAATGTCCTTACCTTGAATGGTGGTTTCCTTGTTTGTTCCTGCAAGGGGAGCACCTCCTTGGTCTAACTGTGAATATAAATAATTAACAAGTTATTAGCAGGTGTCAGGTATCTCAGTAAAACACAAGCAGAGCCTCTGGTGCTAGATATTAGTTCTCATCTTTCACAAACCAAGGAGTTGAATTAGGAAGGTACTGTATATTAGGCATTCAGGGGACACAACTCAGTCCATAGCAGAAGGGAAGTTACCTGGAAAGAACAATGTAAGACTGTCAACCCTAAGAGGAGGGAAAGTATAGAAAGCACAGGGCTGGAGCTTGGAAAGTAAGAAGTAATCTCTTAGTACCTGGGATGCAGAGGTGCCATGTAAGAGCCACTTCCTTTAAATTATTCATTCATTTATTCAAGAGACATTTATTGAGCACTGCACATGCCAAGCCCTATGCTATTACAGGAGGTAAGAAGAATAAGGATGCAGCCTCTACTCTCAGCATAACAGAGGCTAAGGTCATGAGCCCAAGAGGTAGACAGTCTGGGCCTGAACTGGCTCCAATTTTGCCTTGCTGTGGGCAAATTACACTAGTTGTAATTCTGTTTTCTATCCTCATCTCTAAAATAGGGATAATAACTGAGTTTACCTCCAGAGGTTGTGAGGAGTAAATGAGTGCTTGGAGTTGTAAGCACTTGACAAATACTAATGATCACTCGAGAAGTTCACGTAGTTTTGGAAGACCCAGTTACAATAGAACAGTAAGTGTTTTAACAATAACAGCTATCATGAACTAAATAATAAGGGTGTGACAGGAACTGTTTTACAAACTCATTTCATCCTTATAAGAACCTGATGAGGAAGGTACTATTATTCCCATTTTAGAAATGAAAAAATTGAGACACAAAGAGATTAAGTACCTCATAGAAAAATGGTTGAAGGAAGAGGGTACTGGAAAGGTCTAGAAGAGGATCTGGTTTTCAGTGGGAAGGTGATGATGGAAAGGAGTGAGAAGAGCAATTAGATGATGAGAGTGGTCCTCGTGTTGGCCGTGACTCAGCCACTGTGTTGGGAGTGGGCCTGTGGTGAGGTGGGAGCGAGATGCATTCACCTTGATTCCCACCACGATCCCTTTTTCCTTGAGGATGTCTCTGAACAGCCTTCCTTGGCTGTCCTTCTGGTAGAGGGTCTCATGGAAAAGGATCACGCCCCCAATGCTCTGGCTGATAGAATCATCCACGGTGAAGAGGATTTCGCGGAACTGCCGGCGGTTCTCTTCAGTGTTCTCCACCTTGATCCTCTGCAGGCGGCTCCCCATGGTGCCTATGTGGGTGAGTAAAGGCAGCATAAGGAGCAAGCCAGGGGCTCCCCTGCCGTCCTCCTCCATGCCAACTAGTGACCCTCACCAGGATGGACAGCAACACTGTCTTTTTTATTCAGATCATCAGAGCTCCTGCCTCGTTTTCTGTCTCCCCAGGGAAAGACTGTTGTTGCTGTCAGGATGCTGATGAGGAAGTGCATGGTCTGGTCGTGTCAGGGTCAGGGTGGAAGCCACCACAGGGTCCAAGTGGGGCTGCACGGCCCTCAGGCCTCTCTGGTCCAGCCCTGATCTGACTGGATATACAGACAGTGTATATCCAGGAGGGGTAGGGCAGGCTGTTGACCTCTCTGGCTTCCATAATTTTATGGTGGGCCATGCAGGCCACCGCAGCTCTCCCATGTGCCATCCTGAGCTGCTCTCAGTCACAAGCGCTGCCCTGTTCCTGATGTGGACGTTTCCCTGCTCTCAGTGCCCTTCCTTGGCTGACTTTACACTGACTTGTCATTAGCGGCAGAGGTCTCATCCTGCTTACTGAGTTCCTGGCCTCGCTACAGCTTGGATTCAAATGATCCCTGGCAAGGGGGTCTTAAAATGGAGGGCTTGAGCCTGTTTGCTTGGTGTTCAGAAATGTGCCTTCTGGAATGACAAGACTCAAAAGGTCTATGCTTACTGAGTCTTCTGCTCCCACTCCTGTGCATATAAACCTTTACTTCCTCTGAGAGGAAAGAGAATATGATTATCAAGTTGCCTTTGCTAAGTGTAGAATCAAGAGTATGGTTGTTGTGTGATGTTTCTTGCACTCACCTACAGACTCATCTGCAGCCAGGATCCCCTTCCCACTGGCAACAATGCACTGGGCAATTTCTGAGAGCTCCTTCTTCTGTTCTGAAGTGAGGGCCGGAAATTGGTAGGCCATGGTGACAGGTCTGGAAAAGAGTGCAGGAGAGTTAGCTGTGAACAGAACTGTGGGTCGCTCAAATGGACTCATGACCAAGACAGCAGGTGTGCAGAAGAGCTCCACAGGCCCCTCTGACATTTCTGGTCCATTTCCACAACTGGCTAAATAAATGAGGTCTGTTCTGTTTTGGGTTTTTCCCCCTTAAGCCTAAGTAGCTGCGATTAGCCATAATGGATGAAGGTGGGATGACAAATTTCATGGTGATCCTGAAAAGAATGCCTTTCAGGAAACTTTTGGGATCACTGATCCTGAGACCGAACCAGCTAATGAGTATCCACTTAAATCTGACAAATAGAGGGCATGGCAGTAATTGACTATCTCTTTATTCTATGGATTCCTGGTACCATCAGGGGTTGGATGGCTTGAGGCCAGGACAGTGAGGCTTTCAGCCTCTGCGGCCATTCCTCACTTTGCTCTGTTAGCCTGTAGTCCCCCCAGAGTATTCTCTAGGCAGCAAGCTTGAGAGGAGAAACCACTATTTGCCCTTGCATTTAACCTCCCTTCAACTTTGAGACATAGAGGGTGGGGTGTGTCTCCTTTTTCTTATATTCAACCACCTATGAGACCGTTTGGGGCAGATGCAGAGGATTTTCCCTAAGCATTTCTGGGCTGGAGATTCCCGTTAGCTCTAAGGATGCTGACATCATATGTTGATTCCTGCTCCAGTAATTCGCAGCTTCACTGCTTTAGCAAGGAGAGACTGGCTCAAAGATCCCCTATCCAAGCAAGTTCTTAGTAGTGGTCATTTGAAGGGGATCATTGCTCGTGTTCGGCCGCCACTTTGGGCTAGTCTTGAAGATGCAAGCTCACAGGACTCTTATCTTGGATGTAGAAAGAATGGTTTTGCATAGGTTGGATTATCAAAGAATAAAAATGGTAGTAAAGATTATCTTGAGCGATTTCCTATCCAACCCTGTGGCCTCCTCCTTTCCCCAGTCTCCTCTCCCCTCATACACTCATACACAGGGTAGATGCCCTGTGTCTGCTTTCTACTTTCTGGAAGCCAAGGGACACCTCAGTTCTCTTTTGATCCATTCGACAATGAGGTAACCAGGACAGGTATTATCTTCATTAATTAATGAACAAGCTAAGATTCCGAGAAGTTAACTGACTTGTCCAAGGTCCCAGCTAGGATGACGCAGAGTCCCCCACCCAGTTCTCCTTCTCATGGCAAATTGATTTCTTCACATTTTCTGTATCCCTTCAAGGTAGGCTCTCAGAACTCTGTCCCTTGATATGAGAAGTCAATGGCTACTGAACTAATTCCTGAGACGGTATAACTAATGGTGCTCTTACTGTGGCTACTCTCACTTCAATACTTAACCCCAAGGAATGGAACCACGATGCTGTCATTGGGGCACCAGGACAGGTTAGTGGGCAATGATTTCTAAAGATGATTTTCCAAGGCCCTTCACATCCCAGCCAACTGAAGATAGTATTTCTTCTGTTTATATATTAATTTCTAAATTGTAGTCAGGGACTGTTAGCTTTGGACCTGGCTACCAGACCTTCATGGCAGATAAAAGCCAACCTGAGGTTGGTAACCTTCAGGCCAAAGTACAAATTTTCTCTCAGTTTAGATATCTGCACAAAGGAATTGACAACTACCAAAAAAATAATGATGTTTCCTTAATGAAACAAAAGGAAAACATAGCCCAATAATAGCAAATGATCATTTATTGCCAAGCACTCTGCTAATCGCTTTACATGCACTATAAAATTTATTCCTCACAATAATCTCAAAAGGTAGTCAGACTTCCCCCTTCTCCCACCCTCTGCCATGTAATAGATAAGGAAAGAATATAAGACAGTTTAATTATTTGTCCAAGGACAAATAGCTAATAAGGCACAAAGCTGGGATAAAAGGCAGTACTAGTACTCCCTCTTTCAAGTAAAGAGTGAGACTGGTGAAAGGAATTGGCCTTTGGATGACTCTAATGTCCTTGATGACACCCCCAGAGTACCCAAAATCATTGGGCTGTGGATCATTACCCCCACATCACATTACCAATTCATAAATATCTGACACGTTCACATGGAAGTAGATCAGACAGACCTGGGCTCAAGGACCAGCTCTGCCTCCTCTTTACCGGGACCATGGGCAAGGTGGTAACTTCTCTGAGTCTTAGCTTACTATGGATTAAATGGCTATAATATCTGCTCTGGTTGTCTCACTGCCAAATGGATCACATGCAACCTGTGAGCACCCTGCTCATTGTAGTTGCTCAGAATATATTTGTTGAATCGCATGATAAACATGAAGAGGCTTTATAATGCATTATGAAAATGTCAGGTATCAGTATTTCTCTCTTTTTTAATTTAAAAAAGTAATTGCCTAAGGGACTTCCATATTTCTGTTTACTACCAAGCTATTTTCTTCAGTCTGAGTGTGCTGACTCAACCAGAAAAGAAAAACAGAGAAAAGGTCAAATTGAACAAATACTGTTTATGAGAAGTTAAACTTCTACAGAGGGATTAAAGTTCTGTACCACATCAGCACAAATGTTGCTTTCCTGTTAATCATAAAACAGGGTCACAGGCCACTGTTCACCACTGGAAGAGAGGAGGCCAGCTGGAAGTGGGCAATGATAGAGAATGATTTCTGTGCCCCTAAGCCTCTGCTTACTGAGGTCTCAAGCCAACTTTTTAAAAAGTGTGACAGGAAGTTGTTCGCATTATATGATTAAGTAAAAAAATAAAGCAAGTTTCAGAAAAGTATGCAATGCATAATACCACCCTTTTTTTAATTAAAAAAATGGTATACACACATACTGTTCATGGGTCTATATAAGCAGATAATAACCACACTGAGGTTACTCCTGGGGAATGAAACAGCGTGGGGTGACTCACAGTTCACTTTATGGATTTTTTGTAACGTTTGATTTATCAGTGAGTAAGTTTATATATTACATTATTTACTTTACATAATATATTAACAGGTAATATTGATATATATGCAAATCTGGGAGAAGGTTGTGAGTACAAACATATATGAATAGAGGGCAACCACAGAAAAACAGAGCTACAAGTGATCTCAGAGATCTGTATCAACCCTGCTAACTTTAGAGATGAAGAAATTGAGGCCCAGGAAGAATATGTCTGATGCCCCGTCTAAGTTGTGATGTTTCAGGACTGTAAATCACATGCTACTGGCTTATGACTCGGAATTCTTTTCCCAATCCTTCTTTAGCAGAATAACAGATGAAATCCTATAGTATAATTCTTTCTGCCTTCTTTGAAGAGGTTCTGTGAAAATATAATAATTTGTAAAATACCAATATTTAACTCGTGGAGAAATATAAGGGAGTAGAAAATCCATTTGCTTCTCCATGTACAAGGCAGATAGATTTTCAAGAAGACATACATGAAGGGCTTATTCACTGAAAGCCCATGATTGTCAGGCACTGCATGCAGCCCTTTTTTATAGACAGATGCAGGAAGATGCCCACAGCTTCGTTACATATCTGATGCCACAGTGGTAAGTACAGTGAGATGCTCCAGAACAGCCTGATCCTTGGAGCCTTTGAACACACATGGAGCAGCTCAGAAAGAGACCTGAGTGTTGCTCTTTCCTCTAAATTGGCACCTAAGCCAAAGGAACTCCTAGGTTTACAGCAACTACACTCCATTCCCTGCCCCAGCACCTCAGGTCTAGTCTGGGCCTGGGTTGTCTGCAGATGAGCCTTGGCTAAAGTGATGGTGGCAGCAGCGCTAGAGTCCCTGCTGGATCCACATTAGCTAACGGAACCCTAGGTAACTATGTAAAGAGAAGTTTATTTTAAAAGGCAACATATCCTCACCTATTCTTCAGATAGTAGAACAAATGTACCAAAATACATCAGCAGCTTTTGATTCCAAATATCTGAAGCTGTAGGATCTTCGGAGTAGGAAATGTTACAGAAAGTATCAAACAAGGGAAAGTTTTGACAATTCATAATCAAAGGACGACTATACTCTGTGATGCCTGTTCCATTTTCTCGTTTGAGCAGTGGGTGAAGACGAAGGACAAAACAGGCCAAGAGTTCATTTCTGTGACAAAGAAACTTCAGTGCTAGTACTAGTAGGTGTGGGAAGAGAATGAAGAAAATGACATAAGGCGATAGATAGTAAATAAATCATCGGAATAAGCAGTTGTTATGGAGGGAGTAGAAATGAACAGGAATCTCAAACACTGAGTAGAACCCAACCAAACAGGAGTATTCAAGATGTTTTTCCTTCGCCAAAGCCTCAGAAGAGCCCTCCTACAGGTAACACTGGTAGCTGGCATCAATCCTGAGCATTTGCCACCACTCAAAGAGCCAGGGGAGGTAGGGAGAAAAACAATCATTTCAGCAGATCACCACGTTTTCAGCCACCATCACATTTTTCCTGAAAACAAAAGCAAACAAACTTTCCCCTCGCCAGGCTTAGCGCTATCATTAACCCCTGACTCCCAGGTGCAGTCCTGAGAGACAAAGGAAGTTCTTTTACTTACAGTCTGAGAGAGGAGAGTGCTCTTAGATCTATCAGAAGCTGTGGATGAGGCAGCAGCTGCCAAACAGGAGGAATCTTCAGGAACACACAGTTTTTATAGACTTCTCACCCAAGGGTTTTTTTTGTTTGTTTTGTTTTTTGTTTTAACTTTTACCCTCCCCTTCCCACCTTGGCCTGGTAGAGAGGTGTTTAACCAATAACTCTGATTGGCTCATAAACAGCCAATCCTTCTAATCATGCTCACACACTCTCTGTACTCACAGAATGTTAAAGCTATAAGGGACACCTGGAGACCTTGTAGTTCTCAATCCAGACTCTTCATTTTACAGGTGAGGAAACGGAGACACAGAGGATTAGGATCGATAACGCAGTGAGTGGGGGACTGGGCTCTGGAGTCCACCAAGGAGAACTGGGAAGTACGTTAGCTTAGCTCCAGCACTTACTACACACATTACCTTGGTCAAGTTTTTTTCACTTCTCTGAGCCTGAGTTTCCTCCTCTCTAAAGTGGGATCTGAATTTCACAAGAGCATTAAGTGAATTTATAAAGTACCTGCATATAGGAGGCATTCAAAGATCCTTCCCAGTTCCCCCAAACCAAGCTGGGCTCCCTGATGTTTTTAATGTCAGAACACAATATCTTTTACTCTATTCTCATTCTCTCTCAACCTGTACATTTTTGTCTTTAAAGGTGGTAAAAACTAGAATACAACTTAAAGTGACTGATGCAAGCCATCAGCTCCCCTAGTTACAGCACTGTCTAGGTACAAGTTCATTCTACAGGGTTTTTTCTCTGAGCATTAAACCAAAATCTAATTCAAGAAAAGGCAAATAAAAATAGTGTATGCTTCCTGAAGCAAATAATCAAATAAAAGTAGTGGAGGAATCTAAGAATAATGGAATGACCATGATCACAGGAAAGTATACATTCTCAGGAACACATTCCTTTGGAATAACTCATAAAATAGGAGAAAAGACCCTAAAAAACCAAAGTGCTCTATGGTATAAAGTGTAACACTATAATGAGTGAAATATCAATGAAATGAAGGAAAAAGAAGCAGGGAGCTGGGTTGTCTAAATAGAGCTGAAGCTCAGACAGCTTCTATAAGTGGAGAGTGTTAGACATTGAAGGTGATTATTGAAGGAAACTGAAATGTTTGGAGCACAAAACTGAGGCTCATTTGTCTGGGGAAGTTTGGCCAAGGCCTGTCCTAAGGGTAACCGAGCGTTAGACCAGCTGAAGTTCCCGTCAGCTCTCTTGACTCCACCTGCCTCCCCAAGGCACACGTTTTGGTTTCCCCATCTCCACCTGGTGCTTGATTCATCAGACCAAGATGACTGATCTGGGGACATGTGAGATCTCATCAAATTTGATTTTTGTTAAAGGAGAAAGGAGGAATAAGAGGAGGATGCTGATGAAAGAATGGAGACTGGGGTTAGTGATCATTGTTGGGGGCCAGGGCTAGGGTGGTCAGAACCATAACTGAAACATTTTACCTGCTGAGAAATGTATGGTAGAAATAATTTTCCTTAGGCTACTAGTACTAATTATTCTTGTTACAACAATGACAACAATAATAATAGCTCTTCTTTGAAGTTCTGTGATGCACCTGGTTCTTTTTATATATGATCTCTAATCTTAGCACCTCTCTGAGGAAAGGTTTATTAGCCCCACTTTCTGGATAAGGAAACTTTGGTTCAGAGAGGTCAAGTAAACTCGCCTAGAGTCACAGGACAGGTAGAGGGAGTGCCTGTCTCACTGCAAGTCAGTGGTCTAAAGCAGAGCTGCTTACGTTTTGGTGACCTCAGACTGCAGAGATTAGTTCTTTCCCTCTCCACCTCCCAGCAGCTTATAACCTTGGATGTTAAAACTATGTTAATCAGGGAAGAATGACTTGCATCAGCAGACCTAGAGGGCCCTGATCTGCTGAGCATCGCTGCACGTGAACAGCAGACTGGCCAGGCATGTCCGAGGAGCATAAGTACACCTGTCCCTGAGTGGTGCCGCCTGCTGCTGCTCCCATGGCATCAGCATTTGGCCACTTCCAGGGTCTGATGTGCAGCTGAAACTCAAAGTTCAGTAAAGCAAGGATAAGGCTTAATGGACCTTAGAGAAACAGCAACTCCTGAGGAACACAGACTGCTTGCAGTTTTGGGTTTTTTTTTTGGTTTTTTTTTTTGCGGTATGCGGGTCTCTCACTGTTGTGGCCTATCCCACTGCGGAGCACAGGCTCCGGACGTGCAGGCTCAGCAGCCACGGCTCACGGGCCTAGCCGCTCCGCAGCAAGTGGGATCCTCCCGGACCAGGGCATGAACCCGTGTCCCCTGCATCAGCAGGCGGAATCCCAACCACTGCGCCACCAGGGAAGCCCTGCTTGCAGTTTTTTAAGTCTCTTAACTCAGTAAAATGTTCAAAATTGATATATCATGATATGTGGACTTGGAGGCTGTGAAACATTGTGGAATCCCCCAACCTCTTTAGTCCTCAGTTTCACCATCTGTAAAATGGGCTAGTAATGCCTCCATCAGAAACTGATTAAGAAGGTGAATGAAACAACACAGGACGAGGGATTTAGTACAGTTATTTCATTAAATAACTGGATCTGAACGTATAATTCTGATTTAGAGGCCTCCGAATGCAGACTCTTCTCACAGGCAATAATAAGATGGTATCATTCAGGATCATTACTTTCAAAACCTCCAACAACTGCCTCATTTATTCTCCACTGTCTGCCCCACTCTAGATACTTCCAATTTGAATATGATTTTTACATGAGTTAAATGTATTCATGCACACTATGAGGTCTGAGTCCACAAACTTGCATGTGCAAATAAATCTCATGTTTCATAGAGTTATACTCACTGTAGTATTAGTAACATAGACAAAGAACTTTCATAAACACGGGCTACATCTACACAATGCAAGGAAGAACCATGGATGGATCAACATGACATTTAAAAACATCATTTCTAATTTGTGGGACAGACATTTTCTTACTGTATTGCAACCTGCTTTGGTGGCTGGGATGGTTTCAGGACCCTGAAACCAGCAGTCACTATCTGGGTCACAGAGGTAGGGCTAGTTGTTATCTCAGCATATTTCACAAAATTGTTATTGAGGTTCTGTGTGTACGGCACTTTGTTAGCTACAGGGACCTTTTGTAGAGAATAGAAGATGAATAAGACTGGCCTGTTCTCAGGAAACTTATAAGAGATGGGAGGAGAGGGTTGAGGTCAGAATCAAATTAAACCAAACCAAGTAAGAGAACGTACATGAAAGTATCAAGAGACAGTTGTGGCGGTGGTTGTTATTGCAGTGTTCATGGAAGACTCTATGAGATACATGACTGAAAAGTCTAGATAGTCTGGATTTTTACAAGTCTAGGTCATCTTCCATATCAACTGATTCAGCCCATCAGACTATAGAACCTACGTGGGTCTCCCCAGCATCCGGCACCATGCCTAAAGCACAGCAGTCACACAATCAATTTTTGTGAATAAATGAATCAATAAATATATGAATGCTTTCTCATCAATCTCAGAAAAGTCTGGAGTAACTGTCTTATAATTCTTATCCCAGAGAACTTTGAAATAATTAAGAGGTAGAATATGACCATTACTTTTTTCTAAAACTATACTAGGTTCTGAAAGCTCTTCTATCACTGTTTATTTGGAAGTTCACAGACATCCAGGCTGCAGCTCCCCTGAAATGGTACACATGAACCACAGCCCCCTCTTCCCTTCTAAAAAAAATTGTGGTAAAATACACATAATATATAATGTACCACCTTAACCATTTTTAAGTGTTCAGTAGTGTTCATTACATTTACACTGTTGTGCAACCAATCTCCAGAACACTTTCCATATTGCAAAACTAACACCTTATATCCATTAGACAACAACTCTCCACTTCCCCCTCTACCAGCCCCTGGAGACTATCTTTCTACTTTCTCTCTGAATTTGACTTCTCTATGTATCTCATGTAAGTGGAATGATACAGTTTTGTATTTCTGTGACTGGCTTATTCACTTAGCATAATACCCTCAAGTTTCATCCATGTTGCACCACATGTCAGATTTTCCTTCTTTTTAAAGGCTGCATAATATTCCAGTATGTGTGTATACATATCATATATATATATCACATTTATAGGATATAGAGATATAGATATAGATATCACATTCTGCCTATCTCTTCATTGGTCTGTGGACACCTGGGCTGCTTCCACCTTTTGGCTATTGTGTATAATGCTGCTATAAACATGGGTGTACACTTATCTCTTCAAGACTTTCAATTCTTTTATGGTCCCTTTATTAATTTAGCAGCTTGATTGAAGAAGAAGTCACATACTATATAATTCACCTATTTAAAGTGTACAATCCAATGATATTTGGTATATTCACAGAGTATTAAATGTCAGTTTGTAAGAGAAATGTGGTAGGTTTTTTAAAAGCTCAGAATCTGAGGGTGTAAATTTAAAGCATCAGAATGAAGCCCAGGGGCAAGAGCCATTTGGGTGCAGCAGACATCGGGATGGAAGAGTCAGGGATCACCTGCATTGCCTCATGGTGATTTTTTTCTATATCACTGTGAAGTCTGAATTCCGTGTATTCTAGGAAGACTAGAGTGCCTGTGTATGCTTATGTATCTCAGGTAAGTAACTTTAAAGTTATCCAAACTCTAGGGTTTGGAATACCACCCCCTTGAGACTAGAGAGAAAACTGAAACTTGAAATGTGATAAAGAACTTGAGGTTTTCCTTGCCTGAGGAAATGTGTATGTGCAGTTAGGATGCTGCAGAGGCAGAGTGAATTGGAAAGAATGGGCTGGAGAATTTCAGAATTGCTGAGTGAGCAGTACTTATCTGACAGGAAAGAGTTACACTGTTGTCAGCTGTGGCCACCACTGTCATTTTCCCCTAGTCCCTCATGGTGGGTTGTTTACTGCTTTGTCAGTGTTTTCTCTTGGTCTGTTGCTCAATCATCTCAAAGTCCATTTTTTCTCTCACTATCTAATCAGGACTGTCAGGTACTTATGTCATTTATGACCTCCAGCATAACATTTCTTTCACTCTTCCTTATCTCTTTGGTGAAACTGCGTGGTGGTCTAGTTGTACCCCTGACTAGCCATGGGACTGAAGGAAACTGCCTTCTCCCAGTCTCCCTTTTCTGATGTGTAAAGTGGACCTAGTGATACCATTCCTGTCTAACTCTACCACGTTGTTGCTCTGATTGAACAATATCATCTAAATGATTGCTATAGAATTACAAAGTGTAATAAACCATGTTACTTCATGGAAGCAGACATTACACTGCTCTGCAGCATGTACACACACACACACACACACACACACACACACACACACACACACACA